>NW_005871105.1:6276042-6315456 GCF_000147115.1 Myotis lucifugus
TAATATTTTTACTTATTAACTTGTTATTCTCTAAATGGAAACTGTATCTGGATAAAATTCAGGGCTTATATGTTACACACTCCAGAGTGTGCGCCCTTCAGGTAGACAGCCCCAGGAAGTATCATTCATAGTGTTCCCGGGATTTGGCCAAGATGGATGGCCCTGAGTAAACTAGGTATTCCAGGATAGATGCGAAGCTCTTCTGTGCTTTTATCAAAATACCACTGTAGAGTAGATGGGAAGAGATTTTGAATAATAATGATAATAATAACTAATACTTACTAAATTCGTACTGCATGCCAGGTGTTACTCTAAATGCCATGTATGCATGAGCTCCCTAAATCCTCAGGAAAACTCTATGAGGTATGTGTTGCTAAGGAAACCAAGGCACATCTAAATAAATCAAATTATATTTGATGTACAGTACTGATTTCCCCTATTTAATATTATGATTAAATTATTTGGCACAGCTATTAATTGAGCGGTATCCTTACTGATGGTAGGAATAGGATAGGAATTCTTCTGTATACTTATTACATTATCCAACTGTTGATAGAATAATCAGCCTCAAGAGACAACTGAATCTTTTAGCCAATTATTGTTAGAAACAGTTAAAAAATCAGACTTTTCATTTTTGTTAGACACTTGGCATTTTGATGGACAGTAATAAAGACTTCCATTCCTCTAATGACTTTCATTTACCTGGGGTACAGTTTTCTGAAGAATCCATTTTTGTAATATAGGGAAGTTACTCTTTTTAATTAAAAATTAATACTATTTCAGGTCAAGGTCGCCTATCTCCTACATAATTTGTAGTATAGCATTGATGAGGACTTCGTCATTTGCTTGATTGAATTTATGAGCAAAGCTGCTTCCTGACGAACGTGTTGACCCTGCTCAGGATATTCTTTAAACCCCCTGTGTTCTGAGAGGAGCTGGTCCTGCGACTGTATATCCTTTTAGTCACATGTTTTTATTTTCACAGAAAGCCATCAACATTGCCATTTAAATACCTAGTGACTTAGCAACCACTTAGCAGTTTCCTGTGCATATACTATCTATTGTTTATTAGAAGGTCAACAAAAATTGTCGATATTCTAGAAAAGGAAGCAAAGGGACACATTTAAAGTGTCCTGTCTGAAGTCATGTCTTCAGAAAGCTATAAACCTGGGCTGCATGACTTTACATCCTTGTAAAATCTCTCTTCATATAATTAGTGACTGTAAAAATATCCATCTATTAGATGTATCAGACATCTTTTTAAAAGTTCATACTTTTAAAGTCAGCAATTATATGAGCTTCCCTAAGAAAATAATAAAAAATGCACACAGATGCACACACAAATATTCACCACTATATTATATAATAGAGAAAATATGGAAACGCTAAATGCTGAATGGTAGATATTGGTTATAATAATGAGACAGCCATATATGCAGCACTTTAAAATATTTTAGACAGGGAATATGGTTATGAAGAAGAAATCATGAATGTAAAATTACAGTAGTGTATATATTATGATCCCTTCTTATTTTTATTGTATTTTACTTAAACTATATGTACATATGTAATCATATAGTGGATAAATATGGATACTACTACATATAGTTATGTTGTCTGTATTTTCCATATTTTCCCATCATCTCAAATGTTTTAAAAACATATGTTTTTATTGCTTTCAGAGAGGAAGGGAGAAGGAGAGAAAGATAGAAACATCAATGATGAGAGAGAATCATTGATTGACTGCTTCCTGCATGCCCCCCTACTGGGAATCGAGCCCATAACCCGGGCTTGTGCCATGACCTCCTGGTTCAAGGGTCAGCACTCAGCCACTGAACCACCTTCACTGGGCCTCACATCGTCGTAAAGAAAACAGTAATGTAACAAAGGAGACAGTTCTCCCAAGACTCAAGAATTTTACTTCTGGAGATACTCATTCACACATAACTGACATTACAGGGATATTCATGAGTAAACTATTTCTAAGAACTAATATTTGGAAACAACCCCCAAATCCACCCAAAACAGATTGTATTAATAAAATAGGATATATTCATATAATGAGATATTATATAGCATTTCAATTGAAAAAATTAAATCTTCATCTGCCAACATAAGTAAGTCTCAAAAGATGTTGAGTGAAAAAGGCACAGCACAGAACACTATATGTGGACTGTCTATTAAAATGGATACACTTGTCCATAAAAGTATAAAGTGAACTTGAAGGCCTGCCAGTCTAATGACAGTGGATGCCATTGGAAGAAGAAATAAGAAAATGAGAATAATGAGGCTGATTAAAGAAGACTTCAGTATTTATACTATGTAATTTATTTTTTTAAATGCATACAAACATAAATGAAAGTCTAAGCAAATATAACACATTCATAGCTAGTACTAGATGGCAGGACTATGCTTTTCATTATTCTTTGTACTCTTCTAGATCTAAAAGTTTCTCAAAAAATATTAAACATTGCGTTAGAAGTGAGAAAGTAAGATATAACATAAAGCACTCTGGCAAATTTTACAAGGCAAGGGAACTGAAAAATGAAGGCCCTTTTGGAGAATATGGTGTCAATATTAGCTGTTCAAAATGGGATACTTTAAAACTGTGTTTTCAAACTCATTAATGAGTTGTGAAATCAATTCAGTGGGTCATTAGTGCTTAGTTTAATGGAATCTGTTCAGAAAAGAGTTTAGCATAGCAGGCTTGAGCCTGCCAACCTTAGAAAGTCCTGCTTGCAAGTTGGCTCCTTGGCTGACATGTGGAAACTTGAGTGGTAAGCATTTTCTTACACTGATACAAACCTTTCCCTTAGAGTGCATCACTGTCCCTAAACTGTGTACACTATATAGTTTTCCCTAAAAACCTGCTTAACTTCTGGGAGTCTGGAATTTTGATAGATGCCAGGCAGAGGAAGTTTACAGGAGCTGTTCCCAGTAAAAACTGAGGTCTTGAATGAACCAAGATACTCACACACCTTGTCTGTTGCTGGAGGACTTAGCCTGCGTTCTGCGTGACTCGGCGGGGAGAGCACTCTTGGAAACTTGCATCTGGCTTTCTCTGAACTCTCCCATGCACCTTTTCTCTTTCCTTATTTTCCCTTCTGCTGTCATAAATCTTAGCTGTACATACAACTAAAAAGAAAAAAGACATGGCCATATGAAAATACCTTTTGAAAATGACATTTGATGACTCTGCCTTTCATGGTATTCAATGTATGAAATGTCATACAAATTCTCTTAGAAATTCACGTAGGAAAAAATCTTTCTCCCAGTGAGTTAGAATGCTTCTTCAAAAATTGGATAATGACAGCTATTTATGCCATGGTTTTTCCCATTTGTCTTTGCACTGGGAAAAACAGTGAAATTTGGGGCTTAATTAGGGCTGTCCTGAGCAAGCTGTTGAATCAACATTAGCTCTTTGGTGAATGGCCACATAGGTGTTCTTTGGCCCCTATTTTTCAACTTTGTTGTCCTTGTTTTTCTTATAAGCTGCGTTAGGGTCCTGTGGATTTATAAATTAGGTATAGAAAATATATACATGAATGCATGAACTAAAGATAGTAACCTATCATGGACTAAGAAAGGTTCCTGGATAGGTAATGCTATTTTGGGAATTGTACACATTTCTCTCTGCTTGGTCCAAGGATCATGTGTGCTATAGGCCTTTAAGCTCAAGTACATATGATCCTATGATTAAAATAGGGGATTAAATTCCTTCCTTAGTTATGTATATTAAAATGCCACTGGTATTTTGAGAAGTTATTAAGTTTTAACTGCGTATATTTTTACAGTGTGGGCACCAATCACTTTAACCTTTCTATTCAAATTGTGTTCAGTAGTTCTTTTGGCACAAGTATAGCATTATAAATGGATTAGCACATTCGATGGTAAAGGGTTAAAATAAAGTATATAGAATTACAAAGCCAATGATATAGAGAATCATTTACTTAACAAAAGTTACCACATTATTTCCCTTAATAAAATTTTCATATGCATTTAGCTCTGAAAATCTATTGTGCACTATTGATTGTGCACTATTAGCTTATACCCAACCTAGTAGTGCACAATCAATAGAATTAGAGTTTCTGTAAGTAGAACCACAAGTTATTTTTAATGCTAGCTATTCAGGAGTGTGTGATAGAGTAACATGTAAGTATTAAGAAGAGCTTTATGTTCTGTATAGAGGTATGGTAGAAGGATCCCTTTCTTTGACATTAGCATCAAGTAATGAAGTACAGAAGCAAGAGGTACTACTGTTTCATACCTGTATTTTGTGTTTTTAATAATTTCTTAGTCCAGCCTTCCACCTTATATTTGAGGAAAGTTACAGTTTTCATTATTTTCATAAGATTAAGTGACTTCCTGGTAATCCAGAGGGCACTGGTATTCAGTAAAAAAAAAGAAAAAGGATTATTTATTTGCCCCCCTTCCAAAACTCAGCTTAATTCATATCTCATTTTGATACACCAGAATGAGCTCATTATATTACTTCAAGGACAAATCTCCTTGAGTACAAGAATTTTCATTGAAAATATAACATCTTGTTTGTTTTAGTTGAAGGCTTTCCAAACATGTTAGCATTCACAAAACTTGGAGTTCAACCCACAAGGACAACGAGAACAGGGGGAAAGACAGCTGTGGACCAGAAATCCATACCTCTTTTTAAAGGAGAAAATGGTGCTCGCTTCGGCAGCACATATACTAAAATTGGAACGATACAGAGAAGATTAGCATGGCCCCTGCGCAAGGATGACACGCAAATTCGTGAAGTGTTCCATATAAAAAAATAAATAAATAAATAAAGGAGAAAATGGATGGAGGGATAGCTGACCTAACAGGGCTATTTGAAACTTCAGTGCTTAAAAAAGGGGGGCAGGGGCAGGGGGAAATACCGACCAGAAAGTTAAGTCTGCACCAGGGATTCTCAGAAAAGCTTTGAAATGGGAGGAGCCAGATTATTTAGAAGATGGTGATGAGTTGTGGAGCTGAAAGTAGTAGGGTCAGTGGGAAATCTGAATAAGGAAGAGGAATCTCACCCCCCTAACCTTTCTGGACCCTGCACAGTTAGGTGATATTCTCTCTGTCAGAGTAATTGGAGCTTTGAAAGGGGTGCTGCAGGCCCAGAGTGATGAGAGAGGGGCACTGCAGTGAAAATAGGGATCTGTGGGCAAGTGCACATAAAAGGCAATGAATCTTCCAGACCCGCTGGCTCCAGCACTGGCAGCCGTCCCCACACTTCCAGGTCTAAAACTGGAGGATTCTTCTCTGGAGAGTGGATAGCACCAGGGGAAATACCTATGGCTGCTGACGAGTGATTTCCCAGCCAAAAGGCCACCTTGCCACATGATTACAGTGATGCAGTCAGATCTGGCTCACAGATCTTCAATCAGCTTCTCACTGCCACCCTCTGAAATATGGATTGTGTGATGCCTCCATGACGATGCTCTCCACCAACACGGGGGAGATGAAGCAAGATAGCGGGTAACATGCAATCAGGAAGCTGTGGGCTGCAATATAGGAGAAGAGTTGCAGGCTCAGCACCAGTCCATACTACAGCAAGAGGACAGAGGCTCCAGAAGGTGTGCTCTCAGA
This sequence comes from Myotis lucifugus, assembly GCF_000147115.1. Classification (NCBI taxonomy): domain Eukaryota; kingdom Metazoa; phylum Chordata; class Mammalia; order Chiroptera; family Vespertilionidae; genus Myotis; species Myotis lucifugus. The sequence continues at coordinate 6,281,638 of NW_005871105.1, forward strand.
AAAAAGAAATGGAACTTGATGAGTTTGTTCTGATTACGTAGAAAATAATCTTCAGGGAAAGTTTATAACTGAGTTGGAGAACTTTAAGAAATATTAGTGATAGTATATATAGAAAGCTAGAAGATAGAAAAACAAAGAAAATGTCTTAGGAATGCAATAGTTATATACAAAATTAAATGTCATTATAATATACTAGTAGGCTCTGCAGTAGATAGTATATATTACTCTTGTAGTCACAGTATTCTACATATGGGTTATTAATTAACAAAAACTTGTGTTACAACCCTTGGGTGGATGAGATAAGTAAAATGGTGAGAAAGGTATGAGAGTTCTAAGTTTAAATCTTCTAATACAAAAACATAAGACTATTCTCTAGAAATATAAAGGTAATAACAAAAGAAATAGATGAGAGTTGATAACTCTTTCTCTCTTAGAATATGGGGGGAGTTGGGTCTCTGTTTTTATTATCTACCTTTGTCAGAATCATTTGACTTAAAAATAACACACATATATAATATTGATGAAAATAGGATGAACAGTCACATATAGGTGACTTAACTCTAATTTTTAAGCTGCGTAGACAGTATTTTATTCTCTATGACCCTAGAGAAGTTACTTAGCTTTTAAACTGCTTTAGTTTCATAATTTGCAAAATGGGAATAATAGCGCTAATTATAATAAAAATAAGCTCACATGAATGTTATGAAGAGAGAACAAAAATGACACATATATGTTATCAGTGTTCTGTAGTATTAAAATAATAATACAACTTTAATGTCTTACTACAAATATATTTTTACTCTCCAATCCATTAAGTTTATGATAACCTTATGCGAAATCAGATGTGGCTTTACTTAATTACTTTTAAATCCAGAAATAATCATGTCGGGATATTTAATCCATTTCCAGTTAAAGGTCATATCACTAATAAAGATTTTACTTCTGGGGCCAGTTAGAGTTATTTATTAGAACTCTTTGTTTTAAGTCTTCTATTTTAAAGTAAAGTATTAGCTCGTATATTCTATTTTAAAAAGAACTTTTAGCTTATTTCTACTCTTACTAAACATTTTTAAAATTCTAAGGTGGATGTTATGATTTTCAGTGTCTTCCACATAGTGATAACCCTTCTGTCAAGTGCTAGCGTATTAGTGCTCATTTTATGATCAACAATAAGTGCAAAAATTGACTACAGCTTGCTTTAGGTAATTTTGCAAATTCTATTCTTACTCTGTTCTATTCTTACTCAAATTTTGGATGTTTATGGCTTTTTGGATTCTGTGCACATTTGAACTGATTGTTAAAGTTTGTTTACAATCTGAATACCTCTGGCAAGTTTACTGAAGACCACCAGAATGCTTAGTAGTAGGTGCATGTGTTTCCTGGACTACTTTTGTCACTGATACTCTGCCTTGCATTCTTTACTTAGCCTGTTATGTGGGAATGCTTTATCTCTTCAACTAGATTAAAAATACTTTGGGACAAAATGTGAAAGAAGGGTATGCTATATGAATATAAGTGCTTAATTTTGCAAAAAGATACCTAAGAAGGATACACCAAAAAGAGTGAAATTGTTACCTATAGAGATGGGTGGGAATGGGGTGGAAGGTAAAGTAGGAGTAAAAATGCTCTGACTATATACCCTTTCATATAGTTTTGACTTTTGAACCATGTTAACATTTTACTTATAAAAAATTAAAAAGATTAAAAAGAAAGCAAGCCTGAATATAGACTATAAACAGAAATAAAGGAGCTAACTTATAAAATTGATTGTGTAAAGACACAGAAAAATTAATTCAGACAACTTTAAACACAGTGCTTTGTGCTTAGCAAGATATATAGTATTATTGAGTACACAGAGAATTTCAAATAAATCTTTATCTTTATGTAGTGGCTTTTTTGTTGCTAGTTTGTTGGTATAGCAATTAAGAAACTCTTACATATGGCCCTAACCAGTTTGGCTCAGTGGATAGAGCATCGGCCTGCAGACTGAAGAGTCCCAGGTTCGATTCCAGTCAAGGGCATGTACCTTGGTTGCGGGTACATCCCCAGTGGGGAGTGTGCAGGAGGCAGCTGATGATCGATGTTTCTCTCTCATCATCGATGTTTCTAATTCTATCCCTCTCCCTTCCTCTCTGTAAAAAAATCAATAAAATATATTTTTTTAAAAAAAGAAACTCTTATGTATTGAAAAATAAAGCAAATAAATAAATATGTTGATATCAATTTGCTCACCATAGGAGAAGAGATATAAATATGGAGTGAGGGGATGTGAGAAAGAACCCTTTAGCATTAGCTTAGAACCCTTTAGCATCAGTTTGAAATGATCAGCTTTAAAATAACGGAAAAATATCTTAAATATGTGTTTTATATTTTAAAATATTTAAATATATATTAAATTTATATAATATATAAATATAAAATTATATGTATGTGTGTATTTAATAACTCTGATAGGGCCTAGAAGCAATAATGATACCCCAGTAGAAATAAATTCATCTGAAGTTTGGATCTTGGTTTCTAAATAACATTCCCCACTAGAAGAAGCAGGGTTCTTGGGAGAATCATGCATTCTTTTTTTTTCTTTTTCTTTTTCTCTTTTTGTTTTTTGTTAGTACTATGGCAATTTTTTTTGCCAGTACAGAGACTTAGTGAAGATTTTTATTTTGCACAAGAAATGGTGTGGAATTGAAGGCAGTTGGCATGTTTCCTAAAAATGTGGGATTGATCTTACCAGTAGTTAAGTGCTTTGAAAATATAACAATCAAAAATAATACTGAGGCATTAAAATGAAAATCTCTAGGTTGCTGATTCAGGTGGGACACTCCTCTCTTTCCCTTTGAGAATTGCCTGTTGCCATCTGTTTATTGGGGGGGGGGGGGGAGAATAACCCTAGGCTAAAACAACGTACATTAAAATGATAGTCTCTTGCCAATTTTGTTTATCAAACTGAAGTCACAGTTTGCCGCATATCTCACTCAGCTTTTTGGGCAAGGACCTTACGTGCTGGGAAGGCACTCCACCTGCCTCAGAAGCCAAGCACTGTTCTCTCTCTCTCTCTTTGCTCTTCGTACGCGGTGTGGCTGGTGTGTTTCCTGTGCCAGACTTCCCACCATCAGCAGGACTTTAGACGGAGCTGTTTATTGCAATGATAAACAACTACCAGTACAATTAAGAAACATCCTCTGGCTTGAGGTCAGACATCTGCCAGGCCTTTGATGATTCTATTTCAATTTATTTCAACAAACAAATTCTAAGTGCTTACTGTATGCAAGGCAGGGTCCTGGTGGTTTCCTAGACTACCAAGGTAAATAAAATGTGGTATGTGCCTGTGAGAAGTAGATATAGAGTCCAGGGAAAGAGGGCTTGAGACAGTTACATCACTATTATTAAAAGGTAGAGAATGAGAAGTGATTGAAGAGTCAGAGGCCCCCTGCCTTTCGTACTGTCATGCCGGTCTTTCTCAAAATGGAGGAGTGGAGCCCGTAACCAGATGGTTTGGGACATTTACAGAACCATGATTCATGGATGTGAGATCTGCTTGTATTTTTTTAATTGCCCTGCTTTCTTATGTTAATTATTGCAGGGAAGCTGCCAAGCAAACATCTGTTCAGGGTTGGATTCTGAATCCAGCCTTGTTGCTTTGGCTCATCTTGCTGGAAACTATTCTGACTTCACATGGAATGTTATATAACCTCCATGAATACTGCAGAGTATATACAGAGCACCACGCTATTACAGGTCAGCACATGGCTGGGAAATTTACAGAAAAGGGAAAAACAACAACCAACATTTATGCTGATATATATTAAAGGTTACAATGAGTAAAATAAATAAATAAAACCACACATTAAAATAATACTGCCATTTTTGCTTATCACAAAAAAGGCAAAAGTTTTATAGGTTTTCATGTTGTTTTACTTTGCATGCTTATTTTTGGTTTTTTTTAAATGATGGCATTCATAGAGCAAGGTGCGGTAAATGGTTAGTGTCATGGACTGTAAATAAATTTGGCTTTTGGAAAGTAGTTTAGCAGTGTGTGTCAAGAGTCCCGTAATAATCACATACTTTGACCCAATAATTCCAATTCTAGGAATCTACGTATCCTAAGGAAGTAATCTGAAATACAAAAAAAAGCTTTAAGTGTGAAGTTATTCATAACCACATTGTTTATAATAGCACAAAATTGGAAACAGCCTCCACAGGTTAAGTGTGGCTCATCTACTTTTTGCAATGTTATACAATATTCAGAAATGATGATACAGATGGTAATAATGTGGACAATGCTCATGTTATGGGACTGCAAGATAGGAAATTAAATTTGGAAAGCACGAAGAATAAATATAGTATATTCTAGAAAAAAATGTACGGAAATGTTGACATTGGTCATATTTGGATAATAAGACAAAGCCTAATTTTTCTTTTTCAGTTTTCCAAATGGTCTTTAAAAAATCTCAGCCGTACAAGAGACCCCCAAGACTGTTATCAAACACATCCCCACACTCCAGACCCCCAATACGACAGATACCCAGTTTCCTATTAGTTCTAGAAGGTGAGGTCCAAACCAGATCTATTTGGTTTAAGGAAGAAAAATATGTTTCTATTCTCCCTCAAAAATGATGAGAATATTCAAAAACTAGACAGCATTTATATAGTTCCTTTGTATATAGTAGGGATCAGTGGAATTTTGGTCAGCCCACACAGTTTTGGCAACTGGTGCATTAAAAACAAAAACACAAAAATGAATGAATGCCCTCTAATCAGAGCAGCCTAGGACACTTTGAAGGAGTTGGACTGGAAGAATGGACTGACCAACAGACAGGGCCAGAAGTGCTTCTTTCCCTGCATTGCCAGCCTTTTTTCTCTCAGATAGAAGGAACAGCAAACTCCAGAGCAAACCATCGTATGTCTCAGGATATAGCCTGCCATGAAGGAAATGACCATAGGGAATCCAGAAAAGAAGTAAAATCAGAATCGGGTCTTCATTTCACATATTAGGGAATTATCACTTAATCCTGAGCACAAGGGTATTATTGAAGTATTTTAATTACTGGAGTGTCATGATCAGATTTGTGTTTTAAAACGAGTACTCCAGAGCCTGGACTGACTTAGTGGCAGTGGAGATCAAAAGATGTAAGTGGTTCTTTGAAGAGTGAATAAAGTAGAATTTTGTTGATTGGTTGAAGGAGAGATGAGGCAGAATAAAAATCAGGAGAAAATAATACTTTGTTTTCTGGTTACTGTGCCATTCCCTGTGAAAAGGAACATAAAGGGAAGTGGGCTGCCAGGGAGAGAGGGGGAGGCAGTGAGTTGGGTTTCAGTCTGAGTTTGAAGTATTTGAATGGAGACATGGATTAGGGAGTTGCTTGCAGGTGTCAGAAGCTCAGTGGAGAGATCTGGGCTGGAGGTTGGCATGGGGAAGCCTTCAGCATATGTGTGGAGTTCCAACCCTGGAACGCTCAGAACAATTCATTGTTAATGGAATCTTGGAGACTCGGGAAGCTTTGAGAGATAGACATTGGAAGAATCTGCAGATGAGGACAGAAGGGATTTTCAAAAACCAAGAGAATGTGATGGCTTAGAGGTCAAGAAAGAAGCAGCAGTCAACAGTGTCAAGGCATAAAGGAGACGAATAAGATAAGGATTCACAAGGGCATTTAATGAGAAGGTCATTGCTAATTTTGTAGAAAGTGACAAAGTGGAGGGATGAGACAGATACTAGTGAGTTTTTTAATGTGGACACAGAGACAAGAACATTAAATTATCTTTCAGTTAGCTTGGCCAGAAATTGAAGGAGAATAAAACGTAAAGACTAGCCAGAACCGGTTTGGCTCAGTGGATGGAGCATCGGCCTGCAGACTCAAGGGTCCTGGGTTCGATTCGGGTCAAGGGCATGTACCTTGGTTGCGGGCACATCCCCAGTGGGGGGCGTGCAAGAGGCAGCTAATTGATGTTTCTCTCTCATCGATGTTTCTGGCTCTCTATCCCTCTCTCTTCCTCTCTGTAAAAAAATCAATAAGATATATTTTTAAAAACAAACAAACAAAAAAAAACGTAAAGACTAAGGCACATAGGGTGCTGATAAGTTTTCATTTTGTTTTGCTTTTATGATGAGAAAAACTTGAGCATGTTTATGTGCTTAATTGTCTAAAGTTACCAGAGAGAGTTGAGATTTCTGTTGAGGCCATTTTGGGAAGTTTGGGGAGCAATACTTTCTACTAAGAGAGAGAAAATGTACCCCCTTTTGTATGGGGAACAGAAAGTGGAGGGTTTCTCATCTGACCAAGCTAGAATTCATCCTGTCAAGTGGGAGGTGACGTTGTTGATTGCATCACTTAGCTGAAAGGGAAGATTGGGGGTGAGGCCTTGAGGAGGGAGGCAAAAATTAGAAATGGTTCACAGGTGACGAAGGGGTGACTCAGAGGGACCCAGAGAAGAGCTGCCACTGAGTGATGACATCCAGGTGAGCCTGGAGACCATCTGCTTGTCTATAGGATTGTGCCTGAGGGAGACAGATAGAGGTTGGACTGCTTGTGGTTATCAAAATACCATGTTTAGAAAGGCACTTACTGCCTACATTGATGAAGCATTTAAGAACTCACTGTGGCCAACAGCAACATGGCATTATTATTCCAAGTGGCTAATTTTGCCAAGACTGGGCAGGCACCTGCAGGTGCATAGTGGTGCGTGTTCAGGCTCTGGCAGTGACTAGGTCTGCATTAAAGATCAGCACTTTCTGTGTGAACTTGGGCAAATTGCTTACTCTTCTGTGCTTTGGGATCCTGGTAGGATCTTAATCAGGAAAATATGAAGTGACTGATGGAAAGGGCCTGGATAGAACCGTGCCTGGATATTAAACATTTAATAGCAAAAGCTGCTGCTGTTCTCATTATTATTCAGTTCATCTGACAATACCAGACGTTTCTGGAAGGTTTACAATTTAAACCTTTACCGTAGAGCAGGAACACGTCATAAATACTCCACTTTTCTGTGGCAGAAAGAATGCCAAAGGGCACTCTGCATTCCTGTTTGGAAAGGATAAAACTAAACTAAACATTAAAAACCTTTCTCGGAAAAAAATAGAGAATCAAAGTTAAACGTTTATCAAGTCCGTCTTTTAGTAGGCAAGTTCCCATATTCAGTCCCTAACCTCCCCAGGAATTGCATCGCTTTCCTGGGTGACTCCCAGGAAACCAAGGGGGTGTGTGAATGGTGTAACTGCCCAAATCTATCTCCCTGACTGGATAGAAAAAAGTAAAGCAAATACAAAAGAACAGTGATGTACTAACAGGACAGTTAGCATTATTTTTGAGGCAGAGTAGGATTTTCTAAAATGTGTTTGTAGTAAATCAAGACATTTAGCATTGTGACTATTCCAATTCTTTCTCAACCTAGTCACTGAACTTTTCAGTAAAATTTATAGTGTCTTCATTGACCATGCAAGTTTTTTTTGGACACCTCTCTATCCCACTCAACATTTTAAAAAGACATTGCTATACTCCTAGGATAAGATTTCTCTCTACTTGGAAGTATACAATTCAAACATTAAAAGAGAAGACAATGTTTTTTCTCTTTTTAGAGAATCAAATGCACTTTAGCTTTGTTCCTGGGAGATAGATATTCAGGAAAATTTGGTCACTCTACACTAAACAGCATTTTATATCTGGAAATAATAACTAGTCGCCAAGAAGGAAGGAATTATTTTTCTCTTTATGGAATCGACAAACTCCAGGTAATGAACAGACTGTTCCTAGAACTGGGTGGATAGTGCACAAAGATACTTTGTTTTGGCATGAAAGACTCTGTTGAAATTGCTCTTTCTACGTTAAAGAACTGTGCTAACTTGGTGGATGTTTAGGAAACCATTGATGCTTGCCAATACTGAAAGACCAAAACCTGCGGGGGGTGAAAAACATTTAAAACGTTTTAAGTAAAAATATAGAACATATGTCAAACTTGGATTACCTTCAAGTTTACAAGTTATTTTGTTGTTCTATTTGTTAAACAGTTTCCCAGAAGAAAGGTTTGGGATTTCTTTAAAAAACGCACAAATATTTGACATCACCTTCATAAAAGGAACATTGCCGAGGACGGCAGCGTGTGGGACGGATTCCCGCGGCGTTTAGTTTACTTAGGACATGACTGCTTTCTCCACTGCACACTGCAGAGGCTTGGGACAAAGCCCGGAATTCATTAGTATGACATAAACTGAGACTACCGGCAGTGGTTCTCAACCTTCCTAATGCCGCGACCCTTTAATACAGTTCCTCATGTTGTGGTGACCCCCAACCATAAAATTATTTTCGTTGCTGCTTCATAACTGTAATTTTGCTACTGTGATGAATCGTAATGTAAATATCTGATATGCAGGATGTATTTTCAGGGGTCACGACCCACAGGTTGAGAACCGCTGAGTCCAAGAGTATGCAGAAACAAACTTAAATAATGTTCAGATTTTAGCTTTGATAGGTAGAAACCTTTACCCAAATGCTCAGTGTCCTATCTTATTTTCAAGGCCAATCCTAAGTTTTGGTTACTGGTTTTGCTAATTATTCCAGATCCATCATCTATTATAGTTCAGAAAATACTTAGGCAAAATTTAAAAAGTTACGGTGTGATCAAAATTTTAACAGAAAACATTAGAACTGTAAATAAGAAAAAAAATAATTTATAACCTGAAAAAATCAATTTTTAGCAAGTCCTTCTTCCCTCTAAGTTCATGTTTTTTCACATATACTTTTACCTACTTATTTAAATACAATGTTTATTGTTTTCTTATCTGAAATCATCAGATGTCTTTTGTATTACTTTTCACATTTTTTAAGAAATAAGACATAGTCAAATCTATTCATAATAGTCCTTTTTATTCTTCATGGTTGAATTAAAATACTACCTTCTCTTTCATGAACAGCCCAAGCCAAGTTCCCCTTTGTGCTTCTCTGCCGGAACTATGGTTGTTGATGCCCACGTCTGTCTCCACTGATTAACTGGAAATTACTTGAGGGTAGCAATTTATTCATCTTTAAATTCCCCCAAGTAGCTAGTCGATTGCCTTGCCCATGGTAGGCACTAAATAAATACTTGGGTATTGAATTGAAACTAATCCATAGAATCATTTACAGCAAAGTGATTTAACAAGAAGTTGCGTTGAGAAGACAGGAGCAAAGTCACAGGAGGAAAATGCCAGTAAGAAGAGGGGAGAAGTGGCAGTATTAACTTCTGATGAGGTAGAGGGAGAATTTAAGTGTAAAAGCATTAATAGGGAGAAGACTGTTTAAGAAGATATGTCATAAGCCTGTTTGCACCAGCAACATTTCAGTTAAATGGATAAACCGAGAATGCACGAACTAAAAGTGCAAAGATACTCTGAAAAAACTATAGTAAGCAATTTTAATACTCCTCTTTAAGGATCAGATCGAATAGCTAAATAATTAATGAGCTCATAGAAGAATTTACTTGAAACCTCCAAGTTATGATTTAGTAGACATCTACATAGAATCTTACATCTTTTGATTAGAGTAGAGATTTTTAATGCCCAAGAAACATTTTAAAAGGTTATTTAATAGGCTAGAAATAAAAATCTTAATCTTAAAATTAAGATTTTTACAGTCCACTCTCTCTATTCATAATCAAGTAAAGTTAAATATAAATATTAGAAAAAACCACCAAAAAGTTTTAACTGCATAAAAACACTAAGAAGAAGTGAAAACGAAACATTTTATGCCCAAAATTTAGAGCATAGCAAAAACTGTATTCATAAGAAGTAAAAGCAGAAAACAAGGGGACTAAGGAATCATCTTAAGAAACTAGGAAAAGAATAACAAAATAAAACAAAAGCCAGAAGAGAACAACATTGAACATAATTATTTTTAAAAAAGGAAGACAAAAAAAAAACACAAAAAAAACAATATAAGCAAGCCCCCAAGCTGGTTATTTTAAGAAATAAAAGATTAATTATTTTAGGATCCTTATTTGAGGATCAAAGAAAGTAAAGCAGACACGATGAGAAAAGAGATAAAACAGCAGAGAGAAAGAGGGAGAAGATAAGAGACTATTCACCTGCAGCAGGTGATAACCCAGAGAATAGATGCTTTCCTAAAAGACAACATACCCTAATGTCTTCTATTGTGATTGGCCCATTCAGGTTTTCCACTTCTTGGGTTCATTTTGGTAACTTAAAATTCCTGGGAGCTTTTTTCTTTGAGTTTTGCTTTCTTTCCATTTTTACTGTGGTTGAGGATAATCCTATTTCCTCAGTGGCCAGACCAGACTAGCATAATGGCTTTGGTTTCTGGGTAACACACTCTGTTACCAACCAACAAAGCCAGGAAGAGGGAAGGACTTCAAACCAGATGTGAGGAACTAAGATGTGAGGATGTTTTCCTGGGAGAAGAGACTGGAGGGACACAATAACTGTCTTCATATTTGAAGATCCTTTAACCAAGAAGCATGGGTAAACACATCCTATAAGACCCAAGAGAGAATTAAAAATACCTGTGTACCGGAACAAATTTAGGGATCTGTTATATTACTCTTCTTGCCAACATGTCAACTTTGCAATAATTTCCCTGACTCTTTTACCTTAAATGTGTCCACACTTGAGTCAAAAGCACTAACCTGCCTATTCATAAACCTCAAAATCACCTATATTTGCAAAATGTTGCTTTCTTGTTTCACTTTTCAGAGTCGTTTGCAGTGGTCGCCAAACTTTCGGACCTCATGGACCACCAGTTGGCGACTGCTGGTTAGAGAATTTAGTTTTCCATAACTAAACTACCAATGGCTTTTGCTTTTGGCATTTTTAGAATATTTAAGCGTATTTTGGAGTCCAAGGGAAAGTGACCCAGAATAACTTATTGGGGGGGAAACATCTTCTCCACTGCTCTATTGTGTCAACACATCACGTGTCCATATGTAAATGGTACGGTTCTGCACTCTTTTCTGCTCTGTTGTTCTGTTATGCGACCTTATCTATCCTTGGTTCAGCGTCACACTCTTGTAATTACTAAAACTTTTTGCTTCATCTTATATTTGGTAGAACAAGTCTTACTACTTTCTTTTTCTAGATCAAGAGTATCATGACTCTCCATACGTTTTTAGAATCAGCTTGCAATTTAGAACTCACCTTCCCCTCAAAAAAAAAAGAGAGAGAAAGAAAACTGAATATTTTATTGAAATGGCCTTGAATCTGTAGGTCAATATAGACTGAATTTTCATTTTTACTATATTGAACCTTTCAATTCAAAAACCTGATATATCCCTCCATTTATTTGCTTCTTTTTATTTTCTCAAAAATATTTCAAATATTTCTGTGTAGAGGTATTATACAACTTGTATTAGATTTATTCATACTTGATATTTTTAATATTGCTATAATGATATTTTTCCTATGAATATTCATGTTTCAATTGTTCCATCTTTTTAATAAATGTATTGGGGTGACTGGATAATAAGATTATACAAGTTTCAAGAGTATGTTTCTATATTATTACCAAGTTGCTTATTATTAGCATAAAGATATGCATTTGATTTTTGTGTACTAAACTATTGAGCAAGTTAGCTAAATTCACTTATTAATTCTAATAGTTTATTTGTAGATTATTTGGATTTTCTGTATATACAATCTTGCAATCTGCAAGAAATGGGGAATTATATAGTTTCATTTCTAGCTGTTTTATGTTCATTTTGCTTTTGCTTTTCTTGATTGGCTGTGAGCCCTAGTCAATGTTAAATAATGAAAGGAGTGCGTATTTGCCCCATGTCCAGACTCAAGAAGAAAGCCCTCATGACTTCATCATTGAATATGATGTTCACTGTAGATGTTCTTTCAGATACTCCGTCAGATTAAGGAAGTTTTCATCTCTTCCTAGTTTGTTAAGATTTTAACATGAATGAATGCTGAATTTATTAATACTTTTTTCTGTTGAGATAATCATATGATTTTTCTCCTTTATTTTATTAATGTGTGAGTTATATCAATAGATTTTTTAATATTAGACCAGCCTTACATTCTTGGAATAAACCTTTGATCTTGATATATTATCTTTTGCATGTATTGTTCAGTTTGGTTTGCTAATACTGTGTTTGGGATTTTTGTATCTATGTTTATGAAGAGACAGGTCAGTAATTTTCCTTCCTTGCAACATCCTTATCAGGTTTTGGTATCATGATTATGCTGCCCTCATAAAACAACTTGAGCAGTGATCCTCCCCCAGCCTTTTCCCTGTTCTCTCAGAGTTATTGTGTAATATTGGTGTTTCATACTTAAATTCTCAGGAAAATTGACCCACAAGGCACCTGGGGCCAAAATTTTCTATGCGGGAGTATCATTTTCTCTGTTGCTTTAAGAAACTTCCTTTTGTTTGGCTTTTGGAACTTTTACTTATGTGCCTAAGTGTGATTTTCTGTATATTTATCTTGCCTGGGGCAGAGGGAACTTTTGGGATATTTGGTTTGATGTTTTTCATTATTATTTTTAATAATTAAAGGTGCCTAGCTCAGTGCTCTGTAAACAGAAAATCACATTTATCAATAAAGCAGCCACATCCTATAATCACTGATGATACACTTGTGGGAAAATCCATGAACCTGAAAATGAATCTGACTCTATTGTGCTCCACAAAGTCAGTAATGCACAGAAAGTGTTTAAAACAGTGCTTGGCATGTAGGGAGTATGGCATACATTTCATTATTGTTAATGCTTCTGTCGTGGTATTCTCTTCTCCCTGCCACCTTGATATGTTCCATTTAAAAAAAAACAAAAACATTTTTATTGACTTCAGAGAGGAAGGGAGAGGGAGAGGTAGAAACATTAATGATGAGAGAGAATCACGCCCCACACTGGGCATGTGCCCTGACAGGGAATCGAACTGTGACCTTTCATAGGTCGATGCTCATCCACTGAGCCACGCCCGCTGGGCCTGACATGTTCCATTTTTTAAGGAAAAATGGAAATATGAAATCCCCTCGTATCAAGTGAACAAAAGGCCAAGGCACCTTGTAAACTATCATGACCAACACTCAAAACGAAGGCCAAAATCATAAACCATACATTTGATAAATTGAGCTTCAAAGTCGAAGGTTTATGCTTCCTCTCTTTTTTTCCCTGGATGATTTAATTAATTAATCTGCCACTTTTTCAGAGTTCTCCTTCACCTGTGTCACTAAACTACTTTTGAGTCCTCCCAGGTGGCAAATTATCCATGCAGCTTAAGCACTAAGTGGAAAAGAGCATCTCTTGGAGATTGTTTTAGAGTTAAGCAAATTTTGTCTTACAAGATTGGGCATGTTTTTGTTCAGAAGAATTGGAAAGTGTATTTTCCAGTGATATGAATAGTAGTATTAGCATTTGAAAATAACAAATTAAAAATATCTTGGTTTTATGTATATTAAGTACATAAAATCCTGTAAACAATTTTGGTGACACGTTATTTAAACTGTTAAATTGATTTTGAAGAATTATTGTCTTCTGGGGAGATATTTGATATCATGGTAATGTTTTTTAAAAGACTTGTTTTCTTTCATAAATACTACCATATTTATGAATGAAATGACATAATTTCTGGGTTTTGCTTCAAAGTAATATGGGAGGGCCATCTGTGTCAGGGCACAGAAAAAGCACGTGTCCAATAGTTGATTATTGTTGAAGCTGGAGAAGGAGTCCTTACGGTCTCATAATACCCATCTGCCAACTTTTGCATATGTTTATGATTATCCCTAACAAAAGAATTTCAAACATTGGGTAAAATATTAAATGAATTAGTACCGTCAAATCCCAAGTTGCTAGAAAAGACTGTCAACACAAATTTAATTACTGTATCCTCATATTCCATTAAGGCAAGATTCATGACTTAAACTACTTTATATCTTTTTTGTGTGATATTGTAAGAGCTCAATATGCTTTTTGGATGAATTAGTGATCTTTATTCTTGTTACTATAATAAATTGGCAGTGAATCACTTCCAGCAAATATCACATATCCACATAAACTATATTTTATTTAAAAAAAAACTCAGTAAGTAGCACCTACCAATCGGATTATTTCAAGCAAAAACCTAGAGTCATCCTTGATTTCTTCCTTTACTTTATGCTCCATATCTGGTTCATCACCAAACCCCATTTGGTTCACTGCCATACAGAACCCCTGCCTATCTCTGGCTACCTAGTTCCATCTTCTGTCATTTCCTGCCTGGAAGACGGCCACAGTTAGATGCCAGTGGTGGTAAGAACAGGTGCAATCCAGAGTCATACTATTCTCCTAGTTTCCGCTTTTGTTCTTCTACTGTTCATTCTACAGGAAGAGTATGACTGATTTTTTAATGTAACTTGGGGTATGTCACTCACCACAAAACCAGTCAATGATTCATATTGAACGTAGAATACAATTCACACTTCTTATCGCAGCCAACAAGGCCTGTGTGTTCTGGCTGGTTTCGGAGGTGTTCCAGTCACCCAGTTCTGTTCTCTGAACACAGACACACTGGGCACCTTCTGCCCTGGGGCCGTTATCCTTGTTTCCTTTGCCTGCAGTCCCTTCCCCCAAGCTCTCTGCATGACACGCCCTGTAGTTCTCAGTTTAAGTTGTCACCTCCTCAGATACCTTCTCTGGTGTCATAACTGATGACAGTCTGCCTGGTTTATTCACTTGTGTATCATAAATGGCCTCCAATAGAAGTCCTGTCTCTCTCTTCACCTCTCCAGAGTCCCTCATACTGCCTAACCCATAAAAACCGCATTTCATTGAAATCTAAGACATGATCAATTGTAGGATGCAGTATTATATTCTGAGCCACCAAGAAAATAAAAACACCGCAAATTAAACTATGGCACAATGCCATAGTTTTAAAGACTATTGATTGTAAGATAATCTTGACTTCTAAGATATTACAATGTTGAAAAAAATGCATGCTTGAATTGATGAAATACGTTATCTTGTTGAGTAAATGAATGTACTTTGCTTAATCATGATGACTTGTTTGCTAGTGATTTTTTTCAGGAAGTTATTCTGAGAAAAGATAGACTTGTATAGGCCAAGAGATATAGGCCATGAATAGCATTTTATTATGAAAAGACGGATATTGTTTGTATGAAGAGGTATGAGTAATTCAAAGGATTGTATGAGTAATTGTTCCAAATGGCCAGTGACTAGCTTATCAGCAATGATTAAAATTTTGTAGGTGCTTTGTGGGCCAGTAAACTTGAATTTTCAACAAACACTTCAAGCGACTCATGCCATTGTCCTGGAAGTAGATTTAGGCCCTACACTGTAAAAGAAAGGAAGACAAAAAATATATAGGGGCAGTTAGCAGTGGAAATATGAGGAAATATGATCATAGTGCTTCTGTTTAATAAAATATGAGATCATTTGACTCAATGTAGTGGGGTAGGGATTTTGGAGATTTTGGAGCTTTCAGAGAATCGGCAAAATGCAGACAGTGTGAAAGCATAAGGAAATCATGTGTTCTATGGAGATGGAGTGGATTTGCAGGCAGATTTGAGAAACACTTTAGAAGAAAAGGTATTTGGTTGGACGTTAGATGGCAGGTATGCTAATGCGGTGTAGTAACAAACACTGCCGCTGAAGGAGTAACGTGATAACCCACTCCCCGGAAGCTCCCTTACATTCTTGGTCCCTAAAGGATATTCCATTCCCGTAAGATCTGACTGTTCCTGGGTAGCTGTGGAATTGCTACTTCCATTGTTATCATTTCTATAGTTCGAACAAATAAATTTATAGTTGAGGGAGGCCAGATTAAAACATGGACCTGGGACAAAAAGTATTCCGGCTGGTACCCCCTAACATATGTACCTTCCCAATAAATAAGAGTCACTGAGATGGCCCAAGTGGTGAGCCCCTTCTGTGTGGAATGGAAAGAAGTCATCTTTTACACGCTAAGACCACAGTTTCCCATTCTCATAGGAAAACGTCCAGATGTCCAGGATGGCTTCATGCTCTGCTGCTCTGCCCTTGCGCTCTGATCTGTCTGTACAGCCTCATCTTTCTGAACTACACATTGCACTTCAGTCTTCCTGCTCATCGTCCAGTGCCGCTGAGGCTGCCATCTTTAGCTTAGGGTGCATGTACCTGAGGACATATTGGATCCACTGGGCGTGTGGGAAAGATATGGGTGTCCCTCCTGCAGGGTGCTCTGTGCTCTTTACTTCCAGGCCTTTGCCCCTGCTGTGTCTTCTGCCTGTGGAAACATCTTGTATGTTATCTGACAAAGTCCTACTAATCTTAAGATCTCACTTGAAACCTCACTTCTTCCAAGAAGCCTCTTCTGAAACTTCCGAGTGTGAGGTTACCAAGCCTCCCCCGTATCCTCCCTGACACTCTGTTAGCCATATTCACCACTTTGTGTCACAACTGCCCCTTTACCGATAGACACTTGCAAAGCACCAGTGTCTAACCCAGTACCTGGCTCAGACATGGGCTGGACAAATGTCAACAGAATGTGAAAAGAGGAAACATTTATTAATTTTTAAAATGTCTTATCCATCTCATTAAGCCAGTTTCTTATAATAGCACACATAGTTTCTGTCTATTTAAAAATCCTCAGGGGACTTCTGTCTTGAGCTATAAATGAAAATGATTTGTGATAAAACATAATGTGGGATATAGTAACATTATCATAACTTTTAACGATGTAATAAAATCTGATTGCAAGTATAGGCAGACTCATAAAAAATAGAAAAAATCATTTGGGGCAAATATTTGAAAAACCTCTGTGGATCCTGCTTTGTACAATAGTAGCATAAAAGGAAGTAGTAATTTACACTTTCAGCAGGTAGTTTTTAAATTACACATATAGATATATATATATATATATTCATAATCTCTTTTTTGTCTTTTTAAAATGGTTGCATGTGCCTGAAGTTTAGTGCTGACATGTTCTGGGGTAAGGTTGAAATATCTGAAATACCTTGTCATTCTAGCTGTTCCTTTAGTGGCTGTCTCACCCTGGGCTTTCCAGAGAGTGGGATGATAATTTGCTACTTTAGTGAGCCTGTGGTTTAGGCCCATTGACATTCACAAATACTATAATAGGAGAGAATGCTTAAAGTCCAGTGGTTCTCAACCTTCCTAATGCCACGACCCTTTAATACAGTTCCTCATGTCGTGGTGACCCCCAACGAAAATTATTTTCGTTGCTACTTCATAACTGTAATTTTGCTACTGTTATGAATCGTAATGTAAATATCTGATATGCAGGATGTATTTTCATTGTTCGCGACCCACAGGTTGAGAGCCACTGGACACACTACAAATCATTTTGGTACTGCTCAATATAGGCACCAATGTGCTTAGCATTTACCATGTTAGGAACCATGAAAAAATAACAGGTGATTCTTTTCTATAATCATTAAAAAATACTCTGTGAAGAAAAAGAAGAGAGATGCAATAACCGATGACTTTGTTGTCTCTCCCATCTGTTCTCCCATGCAGGTACAGCTTGGCCAAGTAGAAATCAAATGCCCTATCACAGAATGCTTTGAATTCCTGGAGGAAACAACGGTTGTCTATAACCTGACGCACGAAGACTCCATAAAATATAAATACTTCTTGGAACTTGGCCGTATTGATGCCAGCACCAAACCATGCCCTCAATGCAAGCACTTTACAACCTTCAAGAAAAAAGGACATATTCCCACCCCTTCCAGATCAGAAAGCAAATACAAAGTAAGCATGTTCACCAGAGTTGTGGGTTAGATGTCACATGATGGGAGCAGCCAAAGTAGGCCAGCTTGTGGTGGGCATTAAGTGGGCTTCCTTCCCTAACCGTACTCTAAGGTGAGTATCTGTTGGCTCTGATTCTGAAAATGTGTGGTCTGGGGAGGCTGATCATCAGAGAGCACTCTTGAGGATGTAATTAAGGTTTTCCTTTGACTTTAACCATGTTTCACATTCATCTAGAAGCATAATTGAAAGGCTAATCTTTAAAGAAATTGTCCTTACTATTACTAAATATTAAATAAATATTAAGACTTTTAAAATTTACTATAAGCTTGAGTTGTTCATAGACCCAATATGAATCCCGTCTGGCTCTGTTGGTAATAAGTGAAAATAGTATAAAATGCTGTTCATTCATTTATTCAGCAAATACGAAATGTCAGTATTCGCTAGGCAGTGTGTTAAGTTTGGGGCAAATGAGACATACCCCTTGCTTCAAAAAATGCCTAATGATGGTGAGAGACATGCGCTCTAAAATAACACTTCCATATGACCAAACAACAAAACCAGACAGACAAACGTGAAACCCGTGCACTTGTGCTTTGAGAACATGTTGGGGTCTGGGGGTTAGGACGTTAGGAGAGGCTTCATAGAGAAGACACTCTCCAGGCAGATAAACAGATAAAAACAGTGGAGAGCATTTCAGAGCAAGAGATGAGTCAGTGCTCAGACCCAGAGGCTGAGGCTGACGCGTGTGGAAAACAAGAGCTGGTGGAGCTTGTGGAGAGAGAGTGTGGGAGGCAGCTGGTCAGGTGTTTAAGAGCAGATCCTGTTGACTCTTTTACACTGTGCTCAGGAGTGTGACTCTAATTCTGTAGGCCTTACAGGAAGATCATTCTGGCAGTGTTAATAGAGGATGTCACAGGAGGGCAGACAAGGCAGAGAAACCTAAGGCAGCAACTCTGGGAGTGAGTCAATAGTTCACAGCCTGGACTGCACATTGGACTCACCTGGAGCGCTTTTAGACACCAGGGCCCCAGTTGTCTGGCAAATTTTTGAGCCTCACTAGGTAACTCTAAGATGCAGCAGCCCTGGGAACTTTGCAGTAAAGGAAGTGGAAAAGTGATGAGGCTGCGGCAGTAGTTTTCATCCTTGTCATTACAGCAGAATGGCAGGATGAAGTGGTCTCAGAGGCTGTTTGAAGTCATCTCCCTTGAAGGTAAGTTTTCACCCATGTTCCGTGGCTTGGAAGAAATAGATGCTGCATTATTCATTCTGTAGCTCTGAGGGGCCATGGCTTAGCTAGTGGTTTCCTCCACACCATTGTAGTGATGAGCTAGCTTAGGTTAGTGAAAGCCTCTTAAAGCCCACTGGTTTTTGAAACTGCTAGACCCTCATAGTTAATTTTTTTATTTTCTAACTAGAGGCCTGTTGCACGAAATTCATGCAAGGGACTTGGGGGTCCCCTCCCCGTACCCCCCCGACTGCTGCAGTGGCTGCCTCTGCCTCGGCCCCCACCACCACGGCTTTGTCCGGAAGGACGTCCGGTCTAATTAGCATATCATAATATGATATGCGTTTATTATAGATCAGTGATGGTGAACCTATGACACGCGTGTCAGAGGTGACACGTGAACTCATTTTTTTGGTTGCTTTTTCTTTGTTAAATGGCATTTAAATATATAAAATAAGTATCAGAAATATAAGTCTTTGTTTTACTTTGGTTGCAAATATCAAAAAATTTCTATATGTGACACGGCACCAGAGTTAAGTTAGGGTTTTTCAAAATGCTGACACGCGTGCTCAAAAGGTTCACCATCACTGTTACAGATTTTGTGCAGGTTTGTCTCTTTAAGGCATAACTGTAAGGAAGAAAAAAACTTTCATTTTTTCGTCTCTTAAAAAGTGCATTTGAGGTTACAAAATTTTATAACTTAAATAATACCCTCACAGTGATTTTGAATGCTGACTTAGCAATAGAATACTTTTATTTGATTGTATATATTCTTAGGTTATTTTTATTCCAATTCTATGTTATTCCAATTTCTGATGCTGTCAGAAATTACTTGTTTCAGAAGGACTTATTATTTCATAATGTAGGATATTTAATTTTTTTCTAAATTACATTTAGAATTATATATTATACATATTATATAATGTACATATATATAATTTATATATTTATAATTTATATATTTACAAATGTATATATAAACTCAGACTATACTATGTTAGAATTTATATCAATTAAATTATCTATACACTAGAGGCCCGGTGCACGACATTTGTGCACTCGGGAGTTGGGGGGGTCCCTCAGCCCCAACTGCACCCTTTCACAGTCTGGGAGCCCTTGGGGGGTGTCCGATTGATGGCTTAGGCCCGCTCCCTGCAGGCCAGCAGTCAGACATCCTTAGTGCTGCTGCAGAGGCGGGAGAGGCTCCCATCACTGCCACTGAGCTTGCCAGCCATCAGCCGGGCTTCTGGCTGAGCAGTGCTCCCCCTGTGGGAGTGTACTGACCACCAGGGGGCAGCTCCTGCATTGAGCATCTGCCCCCTGGTGGTCAGTACACCTCATAGCCACCAGTCATTCCACTGTTCAGCCTATTTGCATATTACTCTTTTATAGGATAATTGAATCAAAGTGGAAACAATTTAAAAATATATTGCTTTATGGAGTGGGTAAAAGGCGATATAATTTAAGATGCAATTATAGCAATAGTGAAATGTTACAGGTTTCATTTCATCCCAAATCACCAAATTATCTTATAATGAGCATAATTTATCACAATGCACAGTATTTCATATAGAATATATTAAAATTATAGGACCCTATATTTGTATAATTCTGAATGAACCAAGGGTACTCTGATAACATTTCCTAATATCAGGCTTCCTCCAATGTCTGTCAGTGCAGTAGTTGTAGGTAAGAAGAGAAGCAGGGGGCAAATGGATCAAAGTCTCAGATCTAATAAACTTGGTTTTCTACTTTTGGTGAGCAAAGAAGGAAATTTATGGAGATGGGGAATTCAATACAAAATAAATGTTACTGCCCAGCTAGTGTGGCTTAGTGGTTGAGTGTGGACCTATCGGTTCGATTCCCGGTCAGGGCACATACCTGGGTTGTGGGCTCAATCCCCATGTGAGGCATGCAGGAGGCACCAATCAATGACTCTTTCTCATCATTGATGTTTCTATCTCTCTCTCCCTCTCCCTTCCTCTCTGAAATCAATAAAAATATATATTAAAAAATATACACACAAATAAATATTACTGATTATGCAGCAGTTAAAATCCACAGAAATGGGTGAGGGATGAAAATCTCAATATAAAATTAAACTATTAAGCAACTTTCAAGAAAAATAAAGCTACAGAGAATTGGAGGATCCTTATGGCTGTTACTCTTTTTTACTTTTATAGAAGATCTATAGCAGAAAATATAAATAATCCCTCTGTTTTATATTGTACAAAGTTCTAGGACTCATTCAAACAATTCCTGAAGCAATGATTTGACTGTTTAGTGTAATATTAATGTAGCATTTTTCATCATTAAACCATTGAACTCCAAGGTCTCACATTACTATTAACTGCCTGATTTACATGTTTATACCTGTCTGGATGTTATGAGTAGGGACATGGATACTCCAGCAAACCAACTGAGACTAGAATGTTCCTTCTTTGTGGTGAACAAAGGAATAATTTTTAGGTTTGCTGAATTTCTTAAAATTGCATTTCCCAAAAAATAGAACCCACTTCCAAGTTTATCATAACTTTAAGAGCAGTGAATTCAAGTATTTGAATGCAATAAATTGAGTCATAAGACAACAAATAAATTTAAAAAGGTTGCTATGACTATGACATATGTGAGCAATTTAAAATCTCTTTCTGTTGTTGTTTACAGCCTATAGCAGGTTTTGTATTTATTGATAAAACCTTTGTAATGTATATTTCAATATTATTCTTTCTGTGTCATTGAGTTACAATATCTCAATCCAAAATGTCACTCTTTGGGTATTTATTATGGCGTTGGCTGTCAATTCAAAAGCATTTAGCACAGAAGGTTGGAAATTGCTTGAAACTACCACAGTTATTTTATAGCAAGAAATACCTTTGATTATATCTCACATGAAATTTGAGGTCTCAAGTATCATATTTGGGGATTTCATTTGAATAGTTTGGGGGGGGTGTTTATAAGTACCACTTGTTAATTCTTTTGTACTCAGTAGATGAAAAAGGTGTAAACAGAATACTAGTATATCAACAAGCAGTAACAAGAACTCTCTCATGCACCAGGTTAGGCTTCCAGGCCTTCACTCAGCATCTCCCTTCTGGCAAAAGTTTGAATAAATAGAGGTTTCATTATATTCTGAACTCTGTCAAACTCATACTATATCAAATATAACAAATGCATTCCTGTATTGAGAGAATACAGGAGACAGCCTTTTTGATTCATAATATTTGTCTTCGTGTCCCTTCAACTCTTGTCATGAGACCAAAAAGTTTTACCATTCCATTTCTGCATATTTAATTTTATTTTTTCCAATTAGAAATCTAATTTCTAACCTAAACAGTTCCTGTAATTTATTACCTCAACTCCAACTGGGTATCAATACAGGGAACAAGTTAGTGATGGGGAAATAAAAAGGTTGAGGTTGCGGCTTTCCTGGCACTCACGCGATGCCTGGAGACAGACACGTCACCAGCACCTGAAGTCGTTCCCCATAGCAACTATCATCTGGGGTTTTATGGTGAATTTGTGTGGTTATTTACTTAAAGTCTCTTTCCCACTGGTCTCCAGGAGGCCAGGTCCAGGCTTGCTTACTGCTGATAACCTGTATCACGCACTGTGTCAGGTAGAGTATGCTCTCAAAATATATTTGTTAAAGGAAGTAATAAATGGGCCAATGTATAAATAATAATGTGTGTTATAATGAATGTGAATGGGAAATACTGAGAGCATAGGAAAAGAAAGGATAGGAGAGATTGGAAAGGCTTCATTAAAGAATAGACTCATTAAACTAAGCCTTGAAATTTTGAATGTGCCAAGCGGGAAAAGGTAGGAAGAGCACTAACTTCAAACTAGATTTAAACTCTCACTCTGGCCCTTGGTGGTTTGGCCCAGTGGATAGAGAGTCGGCCTGTGGATTGAAGGGTCCCAGGTTCGATTCTGGTCAAGGGCACATACCTGGGTTGTGGGCACGATCCCCAGTAGGGGATGTGCAGGAGGCAGCTCATCAGTGATTCTCATTATTGATGTTTCTCTCTCTCTCCCTCTCCCTTCCTCTCTGAAATCAATAAAAATGAAAAATAAACTCTCACCCTGCCTCATACCATCTCTATAACCTTGAGTATAGTCTGTACATCTTTTAGTGGTAGTTGGGGTGGTAATAGTACCTGTCATAAGAGTTTAGTAAGGATTAAATGACATCACACATATAAAGTGCTTAGCACCATCTCTGACATATCCTAAGTGCTCTCAACACTCGCTATAGATTATTATGCTTGTTCTCATTTTTTGGCAAGGACAGCAGAATGAGCAACCCTGGGTTATTGGGAAGGGGATAGAGGAGTCAAAAAGAATCAAGGTGGAATAAAAGATTGGGTAACGGATGGTGGGAGTAAAGGAGGGATGAAACTGACTCTGTCTTGAGGAAAACGAGTGCTTTTAGTGGGTGGAAAACTAATTCAGTTTAAAATGTGTTGATAATGTTAAGTTTGAAGACCCTTTGGGGCATTAAAGAGATTTCCAGGAAACATGGATCTTATGCTCAGTAGTGATCTAATGGAAAGCATTCATAATTGGGAGGGATGGTCACTGAATTCACAGAAATGGAAAAAGTATGTTTGGGGAATTAGTGCACGTTGTAGTTTTTCATGGAAGAGAGAAGATGAAAATCATTGAAAATGGTTAAATGTCGTTATTTTACTGAGGTAGGAGCAGTTCTAGGTTTCCTTCTTATTTCCAAGTGTAGATGAAGAAACAGTCCCCGTTTTCCCATTGATTTGGAGTGCATTGAAGGGCAGACATACCGTAAATCAGCACAGGGAACGTGCTAGAGGTAATTCTCTTAATGGTTTCCTTAAAGCAAAACTAATAGTATTCCCTACTCTTCTTCCCACAAAGATAAAGCAAAACCTCGATAACTCACAAAATGGTATTTGGACTCACCATAAGGGAAAAGAAAAAAACAGGAAAACTTGTCCTGTGTTCCTACATTATGTATTTAGCATTCCTTTTTCTTGTAATTATAAACCTTCTGGGTAGAAATCACATTTTATAAAACCTCACAAATACATTATTTCCTCAAGTGGTATAAGAGCTTTTCTAAGGTCTTTAAGACTATAATAAAATGAATGGGTTTGTTATTCCTAATTGGTGTTATTTAAATAATGCTTAAGTGAACGTCTGGAATTTGGGTAATCGTCTTCCGTGTCTATTGTTGAATCATCTCTGACCTGTCATGTACTCTAGAAAGTGCCTCTCTGGACTGCTTCTCCAGGCTCCTTACCATCTTGATTTCTATTTGCATTCGGCCGAGGGTTGTCATTGGCAAAAGATAGGATGGAAAGAGAGAATAGTGGATGCATTACTTCCTCACTCCCTTCCTGAGTCAGGGCACAGCTCTCGCAGTAGCTGTATCCCTACATGACTGTAGCTTCCCCGTAGGTGTTCTCTCACCCGTGTTTCTTATTCTCACTGGGCTCCAGAAACTTCTTTACTCCCTTGGTTCTTTAGCCCTAGCAGTGGCAATTGCTGTCCACGATTTCTGCTTCTGGGGGACCTGTCAATCCTTTGTTTTTTCCAAATCCCAGCTGCACCTCTTTATAGTTGAATTTCTGATAAATAACTTACATGTATAATTAGGTAGATGAAAGAATGAATAGTGCTTAAGCTTCTTTCTTGTGGAGATGACTTGAGATTATTTTTCTACATGTAAATGTTTAAAGCTTTCCCATGACAGTGTAGTTAGCATGCTGCTTTGCTCTTTGGTTTTTCTCCGACCCCAGCACTTTAGTAAGTTGACAGTGTTTACGAATTGAGCATTAGATTGTGCATCAGCCCTGCAAGATCAGTTTAGTTTGTGGCACGCACTGTTTTCTCCTGGAATTAATGCATCATTGATGTCAGGGTCCGATAGAGAACAAGTGTTTTTTAAGTGATTGTTGCTAGTATAGATTTGTAAGGAGAGAAGGATGACGTTGTCTGGCCCAGTTTAAAGAAGTAAGCTTAAATGAATGGGTGTGTTATATATTTTACCCTTGAAAAAATGTATATCACACAGCTATGATGCAGTACTACTAAATTTTATTAGGATACACTTCACCCTCTAGTTACTAATGACATGCTTCGTTAAAGTTGTTCTCTGTTGCTTTCTTGATGCATAAATTAGCCGTCATATTTTATAGAGTCTTTACTTGTGCTTGAACTTCTAACAACAAAAACAAAATGTTGGTGGGGGGGTGAAGCCAAATGTTGGGATTCATTTGCTATTTTTACCCACCTCTGACAAAAACTACAATAAGTGTAAGAACCAAGGCTTACAACTACCATACACTGACCTGCAGTGGGACTGAGAACTGTTTGTTTCTTTTTTCACTTTATCGCATCATCCCTTGGATCTTCAGCACAAGAGACAAGTGAAGAACCCTTTCTCTCTGGGGGCCTGCTGGGGAGTGGGTAGAAAAGCAAGCCAAGCCTGGTGCTTGTTATCAAGTGGTCTAGAAGGTGTCAGGACTTCTTAAGTTGATACTGAGCTTTTTAGAACTCGAGACTTGCCTATGATTTACACATTGATCAGTTTTTTTAGGCAGACCCTAGTCTGACAGCCCTAGGTTTTACATGTTTCATATCAAGAGTTTTTTGGACCACAGTGTATCTTGAGAGAGACATCAAGAGCATAGGTGCATTAACGTGAGACTCATTGGACCTGGTTTTTGGACACTTCAGCAAGGCTCAGGGTCCAGCCAGCTGAGGTGACATCTCTATTCGGGCTACACTAGAGCACTTGCTATTTCCCCAATGCACCGTGTGCTCGCAGGCCTCAGTGGGGGCTCAGGCTGGGCCCTCTTCCTGAAGTGTTACCCCATTGTCACTTGTCCCAGTGACATTCCACTCATATTTCAAGGCCTTACTAACCCTTCGTTCTTCCCTGGAGCATCTATCCCATGGCACCCACTTGTCTAAGCATCTCCTCTAGCAGTTCTTACATGGCCACATACCTCTCTGGGCTTATATCTGTCTGCTTTCAGTACATTCCTTGAGGACAAGTATTTTTGTTCTTTTTTATGTGTCTGAAATCAGTACACTCAGTACCTGCTGCTTGAAGGTGCTCAATAAATATTTGCTGAATGAGCAAATGAATTGATGAATATGTTTCCTTATTGAGTACTTGTCTTCACCTGAAGTTCTAATGAAGCAAATTCTTCTTGGGAAACTGAGTTAGCGTGTATTTGTAATCCTACATTTACACGTGGGTGTTGTCTAATATTCTGACTTTGATAAGCAGTGATTTTGTGATTTATTTAAAACTAGTGGCCCAGTGCACGAAATTCATGCACATTAAAAGTGAGTTAATTAGAGGAAATATTTTAATATTGCTATTTGCCCTTTCTCTATAATAGAAGTGTCAGAGATAAAAGAAAATTAGTAAAATGTATATGAAAATCTCCCCCCTGTCAGAGTCTGGGGCATGCCACGGGACCTGGAGTCAAGTCCCCGCCCACCACTCGCATGTGCTTCAAAAACGCAGGAGACCCAGACCGGCCGGCCCCACCCCCATTTGGTGAGACCCAGACCCAGCCGGCCCCATCCCCGTCGAGCCCCTCTGGGTGGGGGGGTGCAGCCTCAGGACCCCGTCAAGCCCCGCCAGGCGGGGGGCACGGCCTGAGGTCCCCTGTCAAGCCCCACGGGGTGGGGGGCTTGGCCTGGGGTCCCTCGCTCCGGCTAGGTGCCATGTAGCTTCAGGACCCTGCTGTCCGGTTGTGATGTTATGGCGTCCGGGCTATTTTGCATATTCCTCTACTATATAGATAGATAATTATGTATGTAGGAATATATAGAATTTAGGCAAAGAAAAACTTAATCTGGGGAGCTCTTCGGTTTTGAACTCTGTTTTAACTTTGTGGGTTATTTCTTTATTTGGCATGATGAACTGTCAAGAGAAAATACCATTTGCTTAGGAAAAGTGCATTGGTTTAACTTGTCTTCTGAGTGTTGTTGTGACCTCAGATTTCTGGAAAAACTAAGGGAATTCAAGAGTTAAAAATGTAATATGAAGTTATTTCACCTTTCATGGATTCCGGGACACGTTAATTAAGATTCCTAACTCTGATAATTTTCTTCTTGAAACACTTGCTACCCTGCCTCTGGTAGAAGGGTTTGCACATTAATCATGATGCTCAGCAAAATGTCATGTGGGTAAAATATTTAGTAAACCTCATCTGCTGACCTAAGAGGTAGTGATAACATCTCAGTCACTGGTCATAAATCAGATGTGTTGGTTTTTCTTTGGATTCATTGAATGTTAGCCAATATATAGTACTTGCTATGGGCAAAGTCATTCACTTTATACATGATTTGCTGAGTACCTTCCATGTGCCAGGAGCTCTGTGCTGTTTAACTTGGGACAGACAGGATGAATGAGATGCAGCCTTCGCCCTCGTGAGCTTGCAGGCCGCTAGGGAGATGAGACGTGTACTAGTACATGTGCTGTAAGACAGACACTGAATCTGTTGGGCGGTGTGGGGGGAGCAGAGAAAACGTCTTGAAACAAGTAGCATCTGATCTGGATAAGATTTCAGTAGACAGATTGTGTTAATGGGACTTTCTCCGCTTACACAGCGCAGAGATGTGCTCTCTCACTTACTGAGGGTCACTGCAAGGCTCCGCAGGAAGTAGGAAGGGCAGGAGCCCAGTCTCCGCCGCCACGCAGACAGGCCCCGCGGAGAATCCGAACTGCCCTTTCTTGTCCCCTCGTCCCATGATCGGCACTATGGTCACTAAGCTCGCTTCCATCTTTGCCTCCACAGCAAAGGCAAAGGGTATGTGTATCGCCATGTCACTCCTCAAACTGAGGAACAAAATAGATCCAGAGACATAGAAGCATGGAACAGACTGACAAATCTCAGAGGGAAAGGGCTGGAGGAAGAGATTAACCGAAGAATTTACATGCATAACATAGGGACACAGACAATAGTGTGGTGAAGGCGGCAGGGGGGAAGGGGATGGGACATCTGTAATACTTGCAATGATAAAAATAAGTTTTAAAAAACAGAGTCTGGCTTGGCTAGTCTCTATTCATCAGTAAGCTGCCTGCTGCACAAAGTGCATACCAGCCACCCCATACATGTTTTTGGTTTAGGGTCGCATTCCTTCTGTAAATCCATTGTGTCCGGGGAGATGGGGTCACATGGTACAGAGCAGTGCTTCTGAAATGTCAGCGTGTCTTTGAATCATCTGGGGGCCTTGTGAAATTGCAGCTCTGATTCAGTAGGTCTCAGTGTGACATGAATTCTTTGTTTCCAACCAGCTCCCGGGTGCTGCTCCTCTCACCACACAGAGTAGCGAGGTTAGAGCACGGTGACCCCTGTGTGACTGTAGTTACTCGGAAGACAGGCTCTGTGGGAGGTCTGTGCTTGTGAGATGGCACTGCATGTGGAGGAATAGGCATCAATAAACGAATGGAGGAAGATGCAGCGTTGATGTCTCTGTGTGTGTTAGGTAAGGCTGGTTTTGAATAGGGGAAAGGTCAGAATGACTAAGGCATCTTCAGACCAAAAAGTCAGTAATCAGAGCATTCAGGTGCAGTCTGAAGAACAAGGCTGTTGGGGTTCGCTGTTCGTCCTTTTATTGTTTAATCCAAAGCAAAGCAATAGTTATTTTAATGTTTTCAGTGAGAGACGGGATTCATCTTTACTTGAGAGCTTGATGCAAAACTCCTTTCACAGTTTGCCGCCAAGTCTGTGTTGATAGGCTTGGCAGCGGGATCTGCAGGAGGACTTGGTTGTTCAGGATGAGAAATGGATCGGAGTCCCTCGTAGTGACACCAACTGGCAGATGCCTTATTATTCTGGTGCCTCAGGAGAATCACGTTTCTCATGGTCTTCATTAGAGAGCCATGGAAGTGATTGCTCAGCACTTGGCCCCCAAAATCCTTGAACCTAACATTCATAGAATTAATCCCAGTTTCAAAGCATCATTACATTCATCCTTCTGTTCATTTCATAAATATAATCTAAGACTGACTGATTAAAACCCAGAGAGTTATTTTATGTGACGGTGCTAGAGCCCAGTTATTGAGAATTATGAATAATGTCTATGAGAAAGGAACTGAATTAAGTATTTAGACCCTTCTGACAGAATGGCAGCTACGTGAGGAAAAGCAGCATCTTCTGACAGCTTCCTCATTTCATTCATTACATTTGAAAATTACATTCACTTAGGCCCCATGTAATAATTAGGTCTTTTCTTCACAGTTCAGTGACATAGGGGAATGATCACTTTATATTCTTTTATTATCTGGCGCTCACATGCTTTAACTTTGTCTTCTTACTTTAAATATGACATATTTTCACTTTAATGATTAGTAAAAGGCAAAAAATGGTTATTTTAAGTGACTGACTAATAAAGTCCTTTTTTTAAAAAAAAATCAAGGATTATCTTAATTTATGTGAGTAAAATCTTGAAAAAGATTTTTAAAGTTCACCTAATGTTGGTAATCATGTAAAATTCTGACTTACTGAATAGTTCAGTTACATGACCTTCTTTGCCTTCTATAATTTGGTTTTCAATCGTCAAAGAAAGGATGCTGTTTAGTATGAGAAAGACTTTTGGCGCAGTGAGAATGCTGGCCTTGGAGCCAGGCAGACTTCTTGTTTCAATTTCTTTTTAACACATACTTGTGATGTCACTCGGGGCAAGTTATTTAATCTCTGAGCCTTAGTTTCCTCTGTAAACTTGTGGTGTTCATACCTCCTTTGCAGAATTATTTTGTTGATGAAACTAAGTAATGCATGTGATGCAGCAGTATAAACATTACCATGTGACACAATTTCAACAAATAAACACAAAGATTAAAAAATGTAGACAAAATATTATTTTGTTTTGATATAAATGAAAAGCAAAAGTACTTTTGTTCATATTTACATGGGAATAGTATTATCTATTCTTGACATAAGTGAAAACAGCAGTGCTTTGAGTTATGATTATAATTGCCACTCAATTAATGTATATATTGGAATCACTGTTGTCAAAAAAAAGTAGTTTTCCAAAAAGTAAGTAGTGACTTTGTATTGTTTACCAAAAGAAATTCTGATTTTCAAAATGTAGTCAGTAAATTCACTCATGTGAAGTAATTAGTATGCAGAAATTCAGAGAAATCGTCAGTAATCAGTATTGTTCAGCGTCAGGTATTTTGTTAATTCACTGTAATCTAACATGTCGGAAAGTCAACAACTGCCATGTTGTTATTTTTCTGGTTTTGTTTTTTAAATTAAGTTTGTTTATTGAACAGATATTTCTTTCTTTCTTGTGTGTTAATCCTCACCCGAGTATATTTTTCTATTGATTTTTAGAGAGTGGAAGGAAGGGTGAGACAGAGAGAGAGAAACATCGATATGAGAGAGACACATCTATTGGTTGCCTCCCACATGCTCCTTGACCAGGACCAGGGATTGAGACTGCAACCTAGTTATGTGCCCTTGCTTAGAATCAAACCCGGGACCCTTCATTCTGAAGGCCGACACTATCCACTGAGCCACACTGGCTAGAGCATGCCCATGTCTTCTGAGAATGAGGACCAGAAACATTGTGTAAGAATTAGGTATTCCATTGTCATTCAAAATAAAGGAAGTCAGGTAAAGTCTTCCATGCCACATGGAGGTCAAATGTTTTCAATGAACAGACACACACACACTCACATACACCACCACACAGTGAAAAATACAATGACATCTTTCTGATGGTTTCCTAGCTAACAGGCCACAGAACCACCAAGACTGATATATTTCTAATAGGATCCTTTGTATTACTTTTATCATTAGCCTCCCTTAGATTGATAGCAAAAAAAGGAGCTATCCATTATTTCAGGTGGTGCTTCATAGCAAGTGCTGGTATAGCAAATGCAGTATGTTTGCCAGTGTTTTTTCATTTGATGAAACATCTGGGGCGTTTTGATTTTTATAAAAGTGAATGAAGCCATTGGTAAAAAGAGCAATGGAAATGCTAGGAAACTTGGTTCAAGAGAAAGTGAATTTAAAGGCCGCCTCCTGAGTGTGTGGATGTGGATCAGGTTGTATTCTGTTTCAATCTGGGAGATTTTCTTAAGACCAAATTGATTTCCAGAATGTCCCAAGTGTTTAAGTCTAGTGTAGCCTACAAACAGCCGAATCATCCATGCCAAAGCACTGCTTTCCTCCTTAAATAACAGAACAGTCATATTGCGTTGTAGTTTACGTCTTGGAGAGGGGGGGATACTTTAAATCTGGATAAATGATAAACCGTTTAGCTAATTTCTCCCAGCATCACCATTCTTATCCTTTGGACTCTTTCAGCATTTCTCTACTCGTGCTTAACCCTACGTTTCTTTACACAGATCCAGTGCCCCACTTGCCAATTCGTCTGGTGTTTTAAGTGCCACTCTCCTTGGCATGAAGGTGTTAATTGCAAGGAGTACAAAAAAGGAGACAAACTATTGCGTCACTGGGCCAGCGAGATTGAGCACGGCCAGCGGAACGCCCAGAAGTGTCCAAAGTGCAAGGTGAGCTCACCTTTAGGTGGAAAGAACCGACACATGTGCACCTGCATGTCATTGAGTAATATTATTACAACATTGGAGTGAATTGTAGGTATGACTTTATTATTGCAGGTGAGGAGAAGAAGTATATGTGCTATTTCATTTTAGAAGAGTAATTATATCACATAACTAAATTGCAAATTTTGTATATGAACAATGTATATGCTTTTTGCATTACATTTCAAAATTTAGAGTGGTTATCTATACTAATAAAAGGGTAATATGCTAATTAGACCAGACATCCTTCTGGACAAAACCACGGTGGCGGGGACCAAGGCAGAGGTGGTTAGGGGCGATCAGGCCGGCAGGGGAGAGCAGTTACGGGGAGATCAGGCTGGCAGGGGAGGGCAGTTAAGAGCAATCAGGCTGGCAGGGGAGGGCAGTTAGGGGCAATCAGGCCCGCAGGCAGAGAGGGTTAGGGGTGATCAGGCAGGCAGGCAGGCAGGCGAGCGGTTAGGAGCGTGCGGTCCCAGATTGCAAGAGGGATGTCCACCGAGGGGGTCCCAGATTGGAGAGGTTGCAGGCTGGGCTGAGGAACCACCTCCCACCCCTGTGCATGAATTTTGTGCACCAGGCTTCTAGTATATAAATAATTGTCTTTAAACTTCCAAATTCTTCTTTTCCACTTACAAATGGAGATGTGTGTACAGGGTAAAGCTAGTATGAAAATGGTATCCACGTATTGTTTCCAGTTTGCTACATGTATTATAATAACTTCTCCACTATGCAGGCTCTGAATCCTGCGACCCTTTGCTTGTCTTTCCCTCTGCCACTGCTCGTCACTTGAGGGTTACAGTAAACTGATCATTTGCCTCTTGTAAATCTAAGCGCTAAAATCAGGACTTAGGAATTGTATGAATTCCATTTTTCCTCATTCTCTTGATAATCATGCAAGTAAGCAGGAGTGAGCAGGTATCTGAGCTTTGACCTTGATGTTGAAAGAGTGTCCAAAGAGAAAGTAGCAAGTCAGTTCAGCCAGGAAACTTTGGATTTGATGCTGGCAGAATAGGAATTGTTGAAATTTGAAGTTGTTTTTTAAAGTTCACATTAGAAAATTATATGTGTGTATATGTATATGTGTAGTCTACCATATGGGGTTTCCACTTTTTGCCAAATTTATTTTTTAAAATCATGTCTAAGTTGGGCTTTATTTCCCTTTAAGAACAATTCTGCAATTTCTTTCCTGGAAACTTAGCAAGAGATAAATAAAATTTGAAGTTTCAGACAAATTTTTAAATTAATCATTGTGAATTCAACTTGAAGCAATAAAAGTATCTGAGGCTGGTTAATGAGCATGAATCACTATGCCAAATGCACATACTAGTTTATACATATAGTAAATAAAAATATTGCCTGGAATAACATGTCACGTTCTTAGTTAATTGGAAGAAATTTTAGAAATAGTTTAGATGACCTGGCTCTCTTAAAAGTGAGGTGTGAAGATGTTTGTGCTAAAACTTTCTTTGTTTTCCCTATAGATGGCAATTTCATCTGCAGTTAATCCTTTCGATTTTAGGGCTTCTTCCGATCCAGCTGCTCAGTACATTTTATTCTTCATCCATTGATGGACAACGGAACAATAAGGCCTTTCCCCCTCTGTTGTCTTTTCTGTTTATTGAAAGCTACTGCTCAGTTTCAGACTAAATGAAGGCCAGTAGGAATTTAGGTGTGCTGTTAAGTCATTCTACTTAACTTTTTGTACATAAGTATACCTTATATCTCTCTGGAAAGCTATGAAAACAATTACCTGTTAGCCTGGCTGTAAGACTGTATGCGGAATGAGCAACACTGCAGCATTATGCAGTGGGAAATCCTGAATGAGTTGAGGTAATACATAGAAACATACCTTTGTGACTGTAATCCCTCATCGAACATTAAAAGAACTCTGATGTATAGAAAGAAAAGGCAGCCGACTGTAATGACTTTACTGAATGCACTGAAAACTTCCCGCAGTTTTCACAAATATGCACAGTTAAGGGAAAGCATGCGTGCTGGTTCCCTGGTGAGGCAGTGGCTAAAAGGCAGGGGCTTCGAAGGGAATTACCTTTGAAATGGCTGAAAGGAGAGGAACCAAGGAAGGTGGAATCAGTTTAAGTGACCACCTTGTAGCAGAGAATCTACTGTCTGGTGAGATTCAAGTTCCACAACATTTATGTCAGTTTAAGTCATCTCTTATTGCCTGTTTTGAATACAAATGGTTTCAGTTTGCTTTTAAGCATGTGACTTTGGAAACAGTATCAGGACTCACATGTTTTTTGTATTGTGGTAAAAAAAACAAACATAAAATTTAGCATCTTACCATTTTTATGTGCAAATGGTGTGTTTGCTTAATTTATGTTTTGTGCGAAAGCTTGAAATACT
>NW_005871105.1:6315556-6439524 GCF_000147115.1 Myotis lucifugus
AAGGCCGTCTACAAGCTTCTTCCTTTAAACCCCAATTTTTTAATAAATTCTAAATCTTAATTCATTTAATCATCGTGTAGCAGTACCCCCTTTCTTAATAATTACTTAAAGGGGGAAATATTTTCTGTTTTCTAGGACAGTGTTTTAAACCTTGCCCACATTAGAATTAACCGGGGAATCTTTTTTAAAATTCCTGATTTCTGGGTCTCATCCTCCAGAAATTCTGTTCTTTGTTACTAATGTTGTGGCCTCACCCCATAACAAAGAAACAGAATTTCCGGAGGATGAGGCCCAGAAATCAGGATTTTAAAAAGATTCCCAGGTGATTCTAATGTGCAGCCAAGGTTGAGAACCACTGTTTTAGAAGAAGAATTAAAAATCTCAGTATTACTGTATAATATAATACTAAACTTTATTAAAGATTACAGTTATGAAGCCTTTGAGAATGTGGGGGAGAACTTTGTAAAAATGGTTAATAATCCAATCTTCTGGTTGTTCCTCAAATGGTTTAATATTAGTTAATTAGTGTTACTTGTCTTAACCAGATTTGGACTCTTATCCATATCATGTTTTTCCTTTATGAAGTTTTAAATTGTTAAAACTCCATTTTTCCCAATGCCAGATTTCTGCCCTCTTGAGCATATTTTTCTTAACAAATGTACTTCCAAAAGAGTAGCCATATCTCTGGCCCTTTAATTGATAATTTGACGTAAGCCAGTTTAAAGTAAACAGGAAGTTAAGAACCAATTATATAAAGAAGGCAGTATATAAAGGAAGCATTGTCTCTTCAAAAATGTATTTCTCAAGTAAATATTGCAACATATTACCATTATTAAATGTAGGTAGTGAATCCCTGTATGTCTATGACATTGTTATCTCTGATTTTTAAAATGTTTGAAATAGTTCACGATTAGAAATAAATGAAATGTAACAGTGGAACAGAAAGCTACAACATTCCAGCTCTGGAGCTGTTTAAACATCTCTACTTGTCTACACAACCTGTAAGGATTTGGCTGTTAACATTTTTTTTTTTCCTTCCTCAGGTAAAAGTTAAATGTTGCTCAGAATATGGGCTTATTAAAGCAAAGTTGGTTTAATATTTCTCAAAATGGTTAGCTTTCTTTTTATTTAGAAAATTAAAGGGCAATCCCTCAAACATTCCTTTCCCAACGAGGTATTTTTATACAAAGGTAAGAGGAGTATTTATACAAACATTTATGTATTGTGGTACAAATATAGTCACAGAACTAGATTACATGCAGCTGACCACCTTAATTTTCCTCTTATCTAAATCTCACATCTCAATTTAGGACATTTTCTAAAACAGTGAATAGAGATAATTAATTAGAAAATTATACATTTTGATAGGTTAATATATAAGTAATGTGATTTATGAATTAATGAGTAATTAAGTCATTTATTTTATTCCAGTGTCAACATACATATTCCCTATTTCTAGGTGACAGGATAGTCACTTTTTTAAATTATTTTTTAAATTCTTTATTATTAAAAGTTATACATACGTCTCCTTTTCCCCCTATTGACCTCACCCTACATGCTTCTGCCCCCCAGCACATGCCCCCACCCGCTACTGTCTGTGTCCATTGGTTAATTGGTCATACT
The DNA here is from genome assembly GCF_000147115.1 of Myotis lucifugus. Taxonomy (NCBI): domain Eukaryota; kingdom Metazoa; phylum Chordata; class Mammalia; order Chiroptera; family Vespertilionidae; genus Myotis; species Myotis lucifugus. The sequence continues at coordinate 6,317,180 of NW_005871105.1, forward strand.
CATGTGACTTTTTTTTTAAAAAGAAATGCCAAGATATGAATAGGGAGTGCTGAATTATGATATGCCATCTTTATTTTATTCATGAAAATGCCTTTGTACAATGCTCTTTGTTCCTTTTTGTTCTTACCACAGTAACAATAATTATCTATAATAATAAAAGGGTAATGTGCTAATTAGACCGGACGTCCTTCCAGATGTCCTTCCTTCCGGACAAAGCCACAGCGGGCGGGAGCTGAGGCAGAGGCGGCAGAGGCCCCCCGCCACAGTGGGCAGGGGGCTGGGGCCAAGGCCCTTGCACAAATTTGGTGCATCGGGCCTCTAGTATTTATAATAATACTGTCTGACATATACTGATAGTTGCTACATGTCAGTCTCCATTGTAGTTTTATACTTCCGTGTCCCTTCAAATCCTTAATCCTGAAATACTAAGTTCCAAGTGTGCCATCTAGATTTTAATTATTCAGTACCTTTTGGTAAAATTCTTAATATTTTTCACAGTAATGTAGTATCTACTTATATAAAAACCCTGGGTGGTGTTCATCATGACCAGAACTGCGGCCAGGCAGAAAGAAGTCAGTCCTGCAGGGGTTGTCTTGGCAACGGCTTCACCCTCCCCCAAGCTGTTTCCCGGAGCTGTTTCCTGTAAGGGCGGGGTTTGAGGCAGGAACCTGCCCTGGGAGCGTGGAGGCATATCTTTATAAAGTGTGCCGCGCCAGCACAGCCAAGGGTGAACCTGAGTGGGGGCGGCAAAGGCTTAGAAAAGACAGACAAGAGAATGAAAGCCGGGTCTCGGTGGGACGCTGTTTCTCTGAGAGACAGCCATGCCTTTATTTTATAGCAGATGCTACAAGGCAAAGTAAGGGCATGACCAAGGTGTTTACAACATTCTCCTGGGTTTCAATCCTACTCAACTACATGCACCTGAACTCTATCAAGCCTACATCACTCAGGCACATGGGGCCACGTGTTCGGACCATAGGTTCAAGCTTACAACTACAGCTGTTGGCTATAATTGTGCTGGGAGGGCCCTGCCCTCCAAGCTGGGACTTGCACGTGGCAATGAGAGGACTGTGCCCTCTCATCAGCCCAAGGCTTGAACCTGCCCAAAACACTGTATCGGCTCTCCACAATAAAGTTTTAATTCTGTTTCTTTGTTACTAATGTTGTGGCCCCACCCCATAACAAAAACAATTTCCAGAGGATGAGGCCCAGGAATCAGGATTTTAAAAAGATTCCCAGGTGATTCTAATGTGCAGCCAAGGTTGAGAACCACTGCTATAGATAATATTAAAAATCTAAACGTGCAATTCTTTGTCCAAAAAATGAGCATGTTCAAAAATTAAATGAAGAAAATTTGGATATACTCGATGGAGATTTTCACACATATTTGAGTGATGATTGCATTGATTCCACAGATTATGCTGAAAAGGAAAACTTTTCCACCGAATTTCTTAATAGTATTACTCCTTCGGGAATGCCGTGTCATAAATTAAAATTGAAAGTGGGTGCAATCATCATGCTATTGAGAAATCTCCATAGTAAGTGGGGGCTTGTAATGGTACCAGATTTATTATCAAAAGATTACGACCTAACATTATCAAAGCTGAAGTATTAACAGGATCTGCAGAGGGAGAGGCTGTTCTGACTCCAAGAATTAATTTGTCCCCATCTGACACTGGCCTCCCATTTAAATTAATTCGACGACGGTTTCCCGTGATGCCAGCATTTGTGATGACTATTAATAAATCACAAGGACAAACTCAGAGTAGGCATATTCCTACCTGAACCTGTTTTCACACATGGTCAGTTATATGTTGCTTCTCTCGAGTTTGAAGAGCATGTGATGTTACAGTTAAAGTTCTAAGTACTTAATCACAAGGGAAATTAGTCAAGCACTCTGAAAGTGTTTTCACTCTTAATGTGGTATACAGGGAGATATTAGAATAAGTTTAATCACTTTATCAGTCATTGTTTGCATCACTGTTGTTTTTATATCATGTTTTTGTTGTTTTCATATCATGTTTTTGTCATTTTTATATCATGCCTCTGTTATATCCTTTTGTGACTGTTTATTTATTATTTTCATATACATTTTACTAATTTCCTTTCATCTCTCACACTTCTATTATAGAGAAAGGGCAAATAGCAATATTAAAATATCTCTGGTAATTCCCTTTTTAAAAAAATATATTTTATTGATTTTTTACAGAGAGGAAGGGAGAGAGATAGAGAGTTAGAAACATCGATGAGAGAGAAACATCGATCAGCTGCCTCCTGCACACTCCCCACTGGGGATGTGCCCGCAACCAAGGTACATGCCCTTGACCGGAATCGAACCTGGGACCCTTGAGTCCGCAGGCCGATGCTCTATCCACTGAGCCAAACCGGTTAGGGCAATTAATTCCGTTTTAATGTGCATGAATTTCATGCACCAGGCTACTAGTGTAAGTTATATTTGTTGTCTCATTTAATTCTCAAAAGAAAGTTGTGAGGAAAGGGTAATTGCCCATTGCAAGATGTAGAAACAGTTTCAGAGAGGTTATGTAACTGGAAAAAGCAGTCAGGGGAAAGTGAATTATATTCATTCATAATTTATGGTGATTTTGGAATTAAGGAAATTTACTTGTCATGCTATTTCCCTTTAGATATTTTATTCTCTTGAATCCTGTAATAGGTTGCTTTGGGCAAGAAAGTATTTTCAGAGACAATGATTAATTTGCCCCTGTTCACATAAAATTAGCACAAAAGCCTTATCTGTGTGCTCTTATATCTGAGCTGTGATTGCTGAAGGAGTTGGACTGTTAATGTTGGATCTTATAGTCCTGCAGTTCTCTGGTATCACACACGCCACTACAAAATCACCTTCAGGGAGGGGCCCATGACTGCTTTCAAATAGTGCCCATTCAGAAAATAAAATAGCTCCTCCTTCAGTACTGATTAGTTTTAACTCTCCAGATTGCTTGAGGTCATTACTTTTGGAGCAGTGTTATCACTGCTATTATTTTCTTGTACCAAAGTCTAGACCTTAGTTATGAGATAAGTCTGATTATTTGATGGCAAATACTTTCTAGGATCTAAACTGTATTGTATCCAATGCCCCATCTTTATCACAAATAATTTTAATATTTGTTCACTCTCCTGAGGTTGAATTTATAATGGGATATCTCATTCATCTTGGGGAATCCAGGGAGAGGTGGGTTGTTAAGGATTATTGGATGGATTTTGGCCTGATGGATGGTATCCAGGAGTGGGGCTGTTAAAATCGGAGGTACAAGGGCACAGAGCCAGGAAACGTGTGCTGTGAACAAAGAGCCACAAGTACTTTGTGGTTCCCTTAGCGTAAGGTTCACAGAAGGAAGTGGTGAAAGGTGGGGCTATAGAAACAAACAGAAGCCTGGGCTTTGCATGAAATATTAAGAAACTTGTATTTTATCCTCCAGATGAAAAGTTGTAAGGAGGGGAATGGTGGTATCAGATAGATATTTTCATGTTGGTTGTTGTTGATTATATGAAGGTAGTTGTGGACATGTAGGAGGAAATGATGACAGTATGAGCTAAGCTAGTGGTCAAACAGCTGGAGAGGCGGAGAAGGAGTAGATAAGTATCTTAGGCCTAAAACTGTCTGACCTTGATGATTAGTTGGATGTGGGAAGTAAAAAGAGTGTACCTACCAGATATCTAGCTTGGGTGTCTAAGTGGATGGTGATGCCATAACCTGAGATAAAATATGGAGATGGGCCTAGTTTTATTTTGTTGTTGTTGGACCAGGGGGCCATGGGATGATGGTGAATTTGCTTTTTCTTATTTGACTTTGAAATGGCTTTAAGGCATATAAGTATATATTACCAGCTAACAGGTGCTTCATGAGTCTGCAGCTCAGGAGTCAGGTCCACAGGGGAAATTAAGAAATGAGATCTGGTTGAAGGAAGTTGAAACCATTTGGGTATTAAAGAGATCACCTAAAGAGTCTGTGCAAAGTGGTGAGCCCTGGGTGGAATTAGGGATAGGTGAAGAAATAGGAACCTCAGGGTGCTATGAGGGGCACCTGGAATAAGGGTGGCATTGAAGCAAGAGTATATAAAAGGCAGAAGGAGATAGTGGTCAAGCGATTAAATGGCACTGAGAGATACAATTACATAAGAATCTAAAAATTGGATTTGACGATTAGAAGGTCATGGATAATCTCATTTGTTTTTTTAAGTTATTATTGAGAACATGCTATGTGACAGGACCTGTGCAAGTCTCTGTAATAAAACAATAAACAAGATGAACATGATCTGAGTCCTTTTAGAGCTCATCAACTGGGGGAGTAGAGGGTTTGGATGGAAGGATACAGATGAAGAGTTCTAAGATGTAGAGTAAGAAATGCCACGACAGGGTTAGTACGGGTTGCTTCTCATTTCATGGATGCAGTGTCATGAATATTCTGTGCTGGGGATGTTCTCCCTACCTCCGAGTCCTCTTAACTGGTGAACTGCTACTTGACCTTTATTCTCAGATCAAATGTCCCTTCCCTAGAGAAGCCTCTTCTGACCCTTAGGCCACGTCAAGCGCCTCCTATCAAGTACTCTCTCCACAACTTGTTCTTTTCCTTCATAGCATTTGTCATAGCTTATGAGTATATATTTATTTGTACAATTGAGTGATGTCTTTCTACACTGTAGACTATAAGCTCTTCCAGGGCAGACCATATCAGATTTTATCAGTGGACAAATAGATAATTGTCGAATGCACGAATGACTGAATGTTTCCTGGAGAAAAGATAGTGGATCTGGATGTATCAGTAACATGGGATTGTAGCCAACTGAGGAGATGAGTAAGAAAAGCAGTAAGCCCTAGCCAGTTTGGCTCAGTGGATAGAGCGCCAGCCTGGGGACTCAAGGATCCTGGGTTTCATTCCGGTCAAGGACACGTACCTTGGTTGCAGGTTCCCCAGCCCTGGTCGGGATGCGTGCAGGAGGCAGCCAATCAATGTATCTCTCTCACATCGATGTTTCTCTCTGTCTCTCGTTCTCCCACTCTCTGTAAAAAATTAATGGAAAAATATCTTCGGGTGAGGATTAACAAAAGAAAGAAAAAGAAAAGCAGAATATAGAGTATTCTTTTAAGAAGCTTGATAAAAATGGAAGAGTGAGGGTAATTATTGGCTAGAAATTCATGTGGAATTGAAGGATTTATTAAGATGTGGCAATACCTGGACTATTGACAGGCTAAGCAGGGTACAGTTGCAGAGGGGAAGGGGTCAAAGTGAATGTAAAGGAGGGGAAAACTGGTGTCTGAATATTTCTGAGAACATGAGGCATAAGCTCCAGGGAAAAAGGAAGAAAATTAGGGGCTAATTTTTAGTACAGCCCTACCCTGGAGAATAAGAATTGGACAGTACTCTAGACCAGGGGTGGGCAAACTTTTTGACTCGAGGGCCACAATGGGTTCTTAAACTGGACCGGAGGGCTGGAACAAAAGCATGGATGGAGTGTTTGTGTGAACTAATATAAATTCAAAGTAAACATCATTACAATAAAAGGGTACCGTCTTTTTTTTTTTTTAGTTTTATTCATTTCAAACGGGCCGAATCCAGCCCGCGGGCCGTACTTTGCCCACGGCTGCTCTAGACGTTTCTTCAAAAATTTCTGTCATAAGTCCTAAGACTTAGCTTGAGATGTATATGAAATTTCCTGTAACAAAGAAAACAAGTACATTGAAGCACAAGTACATTGAGGAGGGCAGCTACTAAAAATATGTTGTTTTGAAAAGCAAAAATCAAAATACTTTTGGTACATTGTTTTAAAAACAAGCTGTTATTACCTAGGAAACAGTAAGCATATTTCCAATTACGTACCTGTTTTTCAGGGATCATCTGGACCTATTACGCCCAAACACTGATTGCCTTGCCATTACCTTTCTGCCACAGCAGTACATAATGCCATTTTAGGTTACCGGACAATAATGAGAATTAAATTATGGAAGCATATGTGTTTTTTATGAATAATCTCTTATTTACAGGTGGTGCTATGTATTATGAATAGCATAGGCTTAGAAATGATCCGTTTTGTTATTTCTGTCTACTACGTTGTGAACTTAATAGCAAAAACTCTTATTAAAGAAATATCGGGCATATTCCAAACATTCGTCTCATGACTTGAAGTGTAAAGAGGTATTTCACAACATTTAGTGTTTAAATATTCAACTCCTTAAAGTATCAGCCATCCTTACTTGTTATAGATGGAGAAAAACCCTGTGAGTAGTATCAAACCAAGTGACATTTGTGGTTTATGAGTTGTCAGTTCAATCTAATAGACTAGGAATATCTGGTCTGTCCTACTCTGTTTCTGTCTCTTAAGTAAAAACAAAAATTTTGATTCTAAATTATAGCCACTGGGTGATGTATTTGTATTTTTTTAGCCAAGCTAAATCAATGAATGTTTTGAAATGATCATAAAACAGCTTCATTGATAAAGAAAATAATTTATGTAAATGTAATTTAAGCCTACATTTTAAGGCTCTGTGTTTTAAAAATAAAGATGGCATTGTCAAAGTGTGCTCTTGAATGAAATATATAGGGAACTCATTTAGCATATGAAATATATTATCCCCTGGGTGTTAGGAGACCAAAATTACAACTTGCTTAACAAATGTGAAAAATAATACCCCCTGTTGCACAGTAACTTGCATTGTATCAATTTGTTTTTCTGTTAGTATTAAGTTATAATATACTAGAGGCCCGGTGCACGAAATTCGTGCACTGGGGGGTGGGTTCCCTCAGCCCAGCCTGCTCCTCTCACAGTCCGGGAGCCCTCAGTGGATGTCCTACTGACGGCCACAGTCTGGCAGCAGAGGCTCGGAGCGGGCGTCGTGTGTGTGTGTGTGTGTGTGTGTGTGTGTGTGTGTATGTGTCCGCTGGGGACCTGCCCCCAGCCACATTGGAGGCTCAGAGCAGGCACTGTGTGTGTGTGTGTGTGTGTGTGTCTATCTGCTGGGGGCCTGTCCCCAGCCACACCGTGGAGGCTTGGAGCAGGCGCCCCTCTGTGTTGATCTCTCAGGCTCCTGGCCTCCACTGCGTGTTTTTCTCTCCCTTGAGCTGTGGCCAGGGTGGGGTGCTACATGTAGGCTGCGCTTTCCTGCTCATGGATCACCAGATCACTGCAGAGACCGGGGCCACCTGGGGGCCACCCACCCTCTGCACTTGCCTGCTCTGGGATCGCCATGGCGATCCCAGGAGCAGGCCCACCTGGGGGCTGCCTTCCCTCTGCACTTGCCTGCTCTGGGATCGCCATGGGGTCCCAGCTGGTAGCGGGGGCTTAGGCAGCACACGGGGGTCCCAGCTGGGGGCAGGGCTTAAGCGGTGTGGGGCTTAGGCGGCACATGGGGGTCCCGGCTGGGGGCAGGGCTTAGGCGGCACACGGGGGTCCCGGCTGGGGGCAGGGCTTAGGTGGCGGGGGCTTAGGCGGCACACAGGGGTCCCGGCTGGGGCAGGCTTAGGTGACGCGATTGCGCTGCCTAAGCCCGGTGGCCCAGGGTGGCACATGGGGCCTGGATGGTGTCTGGCGCTGGCCAGCCCTGCCTGCAGTATGCAAATTAGCCGCCATCAAAGATGGCACTGATTAACCAATGGGAAATGTAGCGAAGGTACGGTCAATTACTCTTTTTGTCTTTTATTAGATAGGATTTTCATATAATCAAAATATATTCACAGTAGTATTAAAGGAAGTACTGTGTATTTAACAGTTGGTAAATTAATGAAATTATTTTCTCGTGATTAAATCATTGCTTTATGTGTGTGAAGTGGTCAAATTAATCTATAGAACCATATAATCCTGCAGTGTACAAGGTTACTGTAGAGTATTGTCAGAGCTTGGAATTTTATCACCTCCTGTACAGAAATATTGGACCAACAATATTTTAGTTGCCTGCTGTGCTCAGAATATTATTTTAGAAATAAGGAAAGACTGTTCAGAGAGACTATAAATTGCTGTCTTTGTGATTTAAATGAAAAAGTAAATTTGCCTCATAAAGATTTCAGAAGTCAATGAAACAATATTACACACAGATATAATGTGACAATGAAAATTGTAGGTGAAATTTTGAGGAAAATGAACTGTCCGGTGACAAGTTGAACTTACTAGAACAACCTTCCTGTCAGAAAAAGTTTTGATACTGTTTTAAAGGAAGAAATGAGTTGGTGCCCCCAAAAAAGCTAAGACACGCAAGAAGACTCAGATTTGCCTTGTGCAGGAGACTGGAAACATGTCAGTCTGACTAATGCAAAGGTTATGCTGTCATTTAACTAAGATGATTGACCTCTGATTTTATCTTTAAGTTTATAATAAGAGGCTATTTAGCATGATAAAGACACAGACATGAATCAGAACCCTTTCCCTATTCACTCTAACAGCTCACTTTTCTGAGCTCTGGTTATGAGTAAGAATGCCAGTCTCATGGTACGGTTATGAGGCTTAAAGGTGCTAATCTGTTCACAATGCTTGGCACATGACGTGCTCTAGACAAATATTAGTCCTTTTCTCTTTGCTAGTCAAATGCAACACGACGCTTTGTGATCGGGAAAAGTTAAGCTTTTTTGTCTCCATTTCAAGATCAAATACAGCCCACAATGAAAAAGTTGAGTGTATGACGAAGTCGTCTTTATTTTGGCTGCCCAGCAGTTCTCTTTAACATGCTCAGGTGGTTTAAAGAAGGATCAGAAGTGGTGCCAAGGTCCAGCAGGACCTTTGGCCTACATTCTTCCCGTACACCACCCGCTGTGCTAAGTGGATTTGGGCACAGGAATCGTTCTTCAGAATCGTTCCCAGAAACAGGCACCGCAGAGGGGAAATGCTGGGCTGGGGGTGGGTTTACCTGGAAGCAAAAGAGCTTGGGCTTCAGAAACCCTCACCTGCCAAGTCCCCTCTTAGGCATGTATCTCATTTGTGTTTGTAATTTACATTCTTCTCCTTAAAGAGGGCCCTCAAATCAGATAACCTTCTGGCCCCATAAAACCTACATCTGTCAGGTAAAAGAAAAGAAGTCGATACAATTTTTTTTTTGTAATGTATTTATATTGATTTCAGAAAATAAGGGAGTGGGGGAGAGAGATAGAAACATCAGTGATGAGAGGGAATCATTGATTGGCTGCCTCCTGCACGCCCCCTATAGGGGATTGAGCCCGCACCCGGGCATGTGCCCTTGGCCGGAATAGAACCCAGGACCCTTCAGTCCGCAGACCGACACTTTATCCACTGAGCCAAATTGGCCAGGGCTCGATACAATTTTAAAAGGATGGATTGGCCAATAGCAGAAAAAGTAAGTTTTGCCTATATGGACCAAATAATGAGTTGTTAGTAACCTCTGACCACAGATGCTCATTTGCCCTTAACCACAAGCTAGCCCTTCCCTATCTAGGAAGGTGTCCTCTAGTTCAGCATCTGCCCAAGAATTACCCATGTCAAGAAGTGAGGAAGGGGGCCACCTGGCAATCAGGAGGTGTGCTGTTACATTGCCCATGTTACTCACATTTTTCGGTGCATAAAGGGGAACCAATGTTATATTGTTCTGACTCAGGATGTGTCAAACAATGGGTTAAGCACTGTACATGCATTATCACATGTTAAGTAATATTGAAATTGAGGCTTGGGAGAGGTCAAGTAACTTTTTTTTGTCATTGATCTCAGAGAGGAAGGGAGAGGGAGTGAGAGATAGAAACATCCATGATGAGAATCATTGATTGGCTGCCTCCTGCACACTCCCTATTGGGGGTTGAGCCCACAACCCTGGCATATGCCCTGACCCAGAATCGAACTGTGACCTTCAATTCATAGGTCAACACTCAACTACTGAGCCATGCTGGCCGGGCTCAAGTAGCTTTTTTATACAGCTAGTGGAGCCAGAACTTAAACAGAGGGCTTCTTAAAATCAAAACCCAGGCTCTTTCAACCTCCCTATGTGGCCGAGGGTTGCCTGCTGAGAATCAGCCACTAGGAGAGAATGGACATTTAACCTACAATCCACCTAATGATTTTGAATACCTAACATCCTGTCAGAAACTTAGTGCCCTTTTCTTCCGTGGTTCCTTCACTGATCTTGTATTAAGTGCCTGTAAGTGCTGCCCTGTGCTTAGTTATTATTTCTTCAAAATTGTCACTGCCCCCTAGAAGCTTTCCAGATGGGTAGGTAGACAAATAGGTAGATAAATAGGCAGGCAGGCAGGCAGGCAGATAGATATAGATACTCAAGAAACTATCACCATTACTATGATTAATATCTTTGATTATTTTAAAAGCAGCCTCAGAAATCCTTTTAAAATTCATATTGTTTCTTTAAATCAAAGTTTAAAGTTTCAGTTATTTAATCACTAAACTGAAAACACTGCATGTGATTTGGAATTAGCAACTTCAAAAATTTTATTTTCAAAATCTGTAAAACAGAGTTAGGTTTGAAATGGATAATTTTTATTATCTGTCAACCTTTTAATTACTCCTTTTACATTAAAGATCTCTTATTCCTGGGTGACTTTATCCATAATCATTGTCCATTTTTGAAAAACATAATTGTAACTGCTACAGAAGCTCAGGGAACTAGACTGTGTGTCGAGGATGGAGAACATTATTTTAAATGAAATATGTAAAGTCATGGACTGTGGCCAAGGCTTAACTAAAATGAGTCAAGCAACCACTGAGGGTTTGGCTCACATGATTAATTGTGACGTTCTCGGTTGCATTAAAATATTCACTGAACACTAGTCCCAAAACAAAGTCATGGGTAGAAACTCTCAATAGTCAAAATGGTATTGGAGACATTTTAAATACATTTCCTAAGTAAAGAACTTTAGATATAATGATTTCAAAAATATATATGATAAGAATAAGTGAGCTATAGTTTGAATGTAGTAAATGCCTACTCTGTAGTGAAATGGGAAGACTGCTTTTAGTTGGCCCTGTTTCAATCACATGAGAGTTGGACAGTGTTACCAAACCTTTTTAATGAAATACTAAGTTCTCTTTCATGAATGCTCACCTGAGAAACTAATTGTGCACATCCTGGAATGAAAGATGGCTCCAATTTATGAGTGTCCCTGAGGATTCTGTCTGTGTCAAGTATCCAATAATATCTTAAAGAGTAAAATCTTGATTATAACATGGCCTCAGGGCTGAAGCAGTGACTACCACGTTGGGTATACAGTGGACTATTCAAGAATAAAAGCCTTGCTGTTTTCCGTGCGGGAGGGGAGAGAAGGGGAGGGGAAAAAAAGGAATAAAAGCCTTGTTGCATTAAGGGTGAAGTTGTGTTTCATGTAACTTGACTGCAACAATTGAGGAAAGTGCTTAGTTGCACAAATAGAATTCTGCAAACAGTTCTATAAACATATTTGCAAATGATATTACAGTTGGAAACTAAAATGGTATTGTGAATACACTTCTAGCTCCTATCATTTTCTTCCACACAAAGAGCTTTCTGCTTCTTGATGTTTATTCAGAAAAAGTTTTACATAATACGGGCTTTGAAGGAATACTCTTTATCTCCTCTTATTCCCCCAGTCGCCTTGTTGAACACAGCTTACACAGCATCCACTTTCCCAGCATTTTAAAATGTCTCCTGACCATTGAGTTGGGTGTATGTCTAGAAGGACATGGGAGCTTTCTTTGGGATGTGTTAGTTTAAACATTAGTCATAACCAGCCAGCAGCGTGAGTACCTGAAATGTTACTGAGCTTTGCACACATGAAGTGTTTGACACAAAGATGATCCTGGAGAACATGATTACAAGCAAATTGAGAGGCTTAGGACTGCTATGTACGAAAGGTTTATATAGTGGCAAAACTTGTAGGTGTTGTTCCATAACATTTGCCAGATTTACTTGCTGAAAGTTTTAACGCCTTTCCTTCCCTTTCCCTCTTTTGCGGACACAGATCCACATCCAGAGAACTGAAGGGTGTGATCACATGACCTGTTCACAATGTAACACTAATTTTTGTTATCGATGTGGGGAGAGATACCGCCAGCTCCGTTTCTTTGGAGACCACACATCAAACCTCAGTATATTTGGATGCAAATATCGCTACCTCCCAGAGAGACCTCATCTAAGGAGATTCGTGCGAGGGTCGGTCTGTGGTAAGTACTGGACATGACCTTGAGGCATCTTCCCTGGGGAAGTGAGCAGTGATAGCAGAACTCAGAAATGGAATAGCCAGGATAATGCTGACCACTGCCAGCTATCCTAGTGGGGCCTTTACCCCAAAACGGGGGAGATATTCTCTCTCCCTTTGAGTTTATAATTAAAAACTTAAGTTTGTTGGCAGGACTGTCTTACATGAGCCACCAGATTTTGTTCAAAATACAAATTATTAATTTCTCTGCAGAAATGTAAAATTAATTTTTAAATTTCCGTAACCTATTGTAAGGCACCTATTGAGAGAAACGTCACATTTATTTTTATATTGACAATACCTAGCAGTGAATCTAATACCTACCCTCTCTTTGTTCATAGAGGATATGCTATACAATAAAAAACATCCATATGTTTCAGAGCCCTTAATGGAGTGCCATTGTATCCATATAGTTGATAAGTCACTGTATATCTTTTCTATTGTATTAATAGCTAACAGTTAATGTACTGAGTAGCAAATGCCCTCAGAGCATACAAACCCCAGTTTTTCCTCCTTAATCTTCAACACACAGTGTCATACACAGATATGCAAACATAAACACAGGTTTTTGCTCTGGCCTGATTCCACCTTCATGTGGGCAGTTCTTCAGACCTCATAGTTGTTTCAGTAGCACTGACTCCCCTGGAATGTACCCACTGTGGGATTTCTTCCTCTCTTTTCATCACAAAGAACTCCATTATGTCTTCCTGTGGTAGTTTCCCATGTATATGCAACACTTGTTAACATCTTCCACGTTGCCCATTTTCTACCTTCTTTTGCCTAGTTCCTTCATGAAGCTGTTTTAGAGCTCTCTTTAGCTCTCCATCACTGCTATGTAAACCACTCCCCTCTCCAGTATCATATGATGGTTAATCAGACCCACGCTGGTGCTGATGATACATTCCTATCAAGTAAAAGAGAGAACATGTATTTTAGGAATCACTTTAATTTATGGAGACCAGTTGCCATCATTTTCTAAAATCTTGTATAACCACTATAAAAATGTCCTCACTGAAACTCAAACATAATTTACCATAGCCAACATAATTCAATATAGTCAACATTGATTTTAATCATTTTCAATGACTTGATTTGCTTATAATGGTATATGATATAATATATAACCAGTATTTACTTACTAGTTAAATAGACGGGAGGGATACTCAGGGAATCTAACCCCTACTTATAATTGTAATACCATGAGAAAACTAATTGCAAATTAAGTTTTGAGCTGTAACCTATTTGTAAGTCTATGCATGCAGAGAACAACCTACAAACACAAAATCCTAAATTTTTTGCATTGTTCCTTTCTTTCCTACTTCAGTGCCGTTCTGTGGCACGATAGTTCTTTTCCTTCCATTCACTAGAATCCTCTTCTCAGAGCATACAAGAGTCGAGTTATTTAGCAGCCTGTAGAATGCACAGCTCATAGACTTTGTCGGCAGGGAAATCTTTTCTCTGTTCCTTTTCTGTTTTTATTTTAAAAGGTTATGGTCAGCTTTCTGTAAATGATTTTCTTTTGGGCCTAATTTCTGTTCTGAGTGTGTGTGTGTGTGCATGTGTCAGAACAAACCTGCAATGTAGGAGCAGCTGGCCCTAGGATAAGCTCTCCCTCCCACACAGATCTTCCACCTCCAGCACAGCTGCCTCTAACTCTTGTGGACCAAACTCCCCGTGGAGAGGTTCCCACTTCTCCCATCTGCACAAAAGGCAGGAAAAGGGGTTACTCTGTCAAAGGGGTTACCTTTGCTGCCATATAAGAAGGAAGAAGGATTGACCCTAAGGAAGTCCTCCCGCCCGCTGTCCTTATGTGATGTAACCCAGTTTGCTCCCTTGGTTTGGGACCACCGCCTCCAGATGTTCTTGGGCAGAGGCACAGAGGGGCTGCTCTTCTCTCACAGCTGGAGTGTGGGAACCATGGTCTACATTATGTATGGCCACATGAATGAACATACCGAGCTACATGCACAGAAGAGAAACAGAGTCTTTTAAAATATGCAGGCCAAGCCCAGCCAGTGTGGCTCAGTGGTTGAGTGTTGACCCATGCACCAAGAGGTCCTCGTTCGATTCCGGGTCAGGGCACATACCCAGATTGCATGCTCGATCCCCCGTAGTGGGTGTGCTGATCGATGTTTCTCTGTCATCAATGTTTCTCTCTCTCTCTTCCCTTCTCCCTCTCCCTTCCTCTCTTTCTAAAAATAAATAAAAACATATTTTAATAAATAAAATATGCAAACCAATATATTCTAACCAGTTTAGCATAGTTTTAAGAATGTACAAAATGTAATTGTTCAATGAGATTTAATATTACTTAATTGGATTCTGTCGTTGGTGAAAACTATAAGTAAAACCCAGGGTGTCAATTGTGTCAGTTGAATGGCAATCTTTTACAATTACATGTTAAACACTGTATTTTTTCTGTCTGTCTGGTCATGATTCCAAATGGTTCCAAAGACCACTTCTTAAGAATAAAAATACTGACATTTTTTCTGGCTTCATTATGTTTCTATTATTTTTATGTAATTGGGTATTCCAAATTACTGTCCTTCATTTGTAGAATAGTGTTGCTGCTTTATTTTTAAACAGCTAAGTGATTCTGCTGCCAAGTCCCTCCATTCCTTCCTCCTCTCTTCGTGTGTCTGAGCTCTGCATCTACACTGCTATGTCACATGCCTTAGGATGAAGATTATTAAGATTATGACATAACAACAAGATATTAACTATTAGGCTTTTGTGTGTGTGCTAGTGCCTTTCAAAGTTAGTGGGATTCTTATGGTGAACTCTGCTATGTTTGCATATACCTGGTGCTTATTATAATCAGTGCTCAATGGTTTAGGGAAAAAAAGGCTGATTGATGCCTTTGGGCATCCTTATCAACATTTAGACATAGCACTTATTATAGAGCGCTTCCTTTTATAATTTGTTAAAATGATTTACTCGAATAACTTCCAATATATTGTATGTTTATTGGTAGTTTTCTCTAAAATAGTACTGCAATATCCTTTTATAGTTGTTTATTAGGTGTTCATATTGATTTCTTTGGACCCGGAAGTAAATAAATCACTTTTCCAGAGGAGGGCTTGGGCAGAAGTCCTCTACAGCACCTACTAGCTTTCCATTCTGTGAGCTAATTATGTTTTTGAGACACAACTTAGATTGTGTCACTCCTTAATCTTTCAGAATCTTGAAAATTGAACATGCAAGAGACCTAAAGGAAAAGTCCTGGGAGAATAAAGTGAGCCAGTAGCTTGGTAGTTTTTTTGCTTATAAAGGATAAATGATTTATGAGATGTTTGACTAATGTGCCCAGGACTGCAGTGAAGTTACTAAACCTACATCTGTATATAATTGTTCTACACCTGATACATTTCCTTAGAGAAACACTGCCTTCAATATCATTAGACTTCCTTTAAAATATAATATACACTGTGGTATTAACAAACATCGTTAAATGTTTGTTGGGTAACTTTGCTCTAAGACTCTAACTGGTTTTGCCTTTTGTTTTCCAGCTGGAAAATTATTTGTTGCACCTCTAATCCTGGTCCTGGGATTAGCACTAGGGGCCATAGCAGTTGTAATTGGTAAGAAACACTTAACATATCTGCGATTAGAATTCTCTGAGTGCCATAGAGAATGAGTGCAAATGTAATCATGTGAGTCTGTTATTAAGTGGTCATGATGTCTGTTCCATGCTTGCTTTAGATAGGCAATTGATTTACAGATTCAGAGGCTCGTATTTCATATAGGATGTGTTTGTGTGGCACTTGTTCAGTCTATGGACACTTTGTACCATGTATCTTATGAAGCATCATTAACCCCCTTTGAATAATGATATTCATACAACTAGTATTTTAATAAAAGAGTCCAGTGGCCTAGAACCCAGATTTTTTTAATTCTGAGTTCTGGTTGGATCATCAAAGAAAAGAGGCTCTGGTACACCCTTGGTTTGTTCTAGTGAAAGAGTGCCCTGAGTGATAAGAACATATACCCGACATGTACTTGAGCCCAGACCAATAGAAAATGTATCAGCGATTTGTATAGTGTTATGCACAGAAATATATTAAAATATGTTTTTTAAAGCAGTGGTTTCTGAGACTCTAGCTTTAAAACCACCTGGAGAGGAGGGCCGGTTTAAGCACAGGTTGCAGACCCCTCTCCACAGTTTGTGATTCAGTGTCCGGGCAGCGCCCATGGGTTTCTAGTTCCAAAAACTTCTCAGGTGATGCTGATGCTGCTGGACCAGAGACCACACGTTCAGAATCATCGCTTCAGAGAACATTAAGTTAAATGCTATAGGTAAAAGGCGCCTCTGATGATGGTTTCACATAGTGGATGGAATTTTTTTCTAAATAAAATAACTTTTCATATGTAAAGTTCTATTTAGCAAGTAATTTGCACATATAGGACAGATCGAATTATAAAGTAACTGACATTTATTACAATGAGCCAATCTTTATGTAGTAGATACTGTTATCTGCATTTTACAGTTGAGGAAATTAAGGCTTCCTGGGCCAGTCATAAGTGGTAGAGCTGGGAATGAAACCTGACATTTGGCTCCACAGCCCATGCTGTTAAATAACACATTATTCTGTCTGAAGTATGAATATCATAGTATGCAAATGGTATAACTAGAGCTAATAAATAAGACTTAAACCTAAGGTTTGATATTTTGATAGAAAACATTGTTCCATTTTCAAACTGGTATCACTGGAGATTGTGAAAGAGGGGAGAGACCTAAAGAAAACGAATAAAGAATGAAATCTTGTACAAGTAAATACATTTTGTGCCATAGGTATCTCTCCTCTTTTCATTTTCACATATTGCTAAATTATGATGATTTGTAAATCATTTTCAAAATGGAAAATTTTCAACTGTGTAAACCGAAACGCCTCTCCTTCTAATGAGCTTACAGTGTTTTGTTTTGTTTTAACCCCTAGGTTTATTTGTATTTCCTATCTATTGCCTTTGTAAAAAACAGAGAAAACGATCACGGACAGGTATGCACTGGTGAAGTACACGTCATTTCATCTGACTAAGCTGGTCCGGGGAAGAGCTGTCCAGAATGGCACGCCCGTCTGAGAGTTGCGTCTTGGAACACAGCGAGAGGACCCATCTGCCACCTCGTGTCTCCGTGGTTCTCTGCAGGTCACGATGCCTCTAGCTCCGTTGCACTCCCCACATGGTATCCTGGCCTTTCCTGATATTGATTGCTGCTTTTACAGAATGGTCACTTTCATATACTATAAACACCTATGTCATAATTCTGACCTTCTTAATGGGTCTTGGAAGAAATTATTTTAAGTAAGAACCAGTTATCCTCAGCACTGTCTGAGCATGCCTCTCCCGAGGGTTGCTTGGACTGTCTTCGTACCTGAACCCTCCTCCAGCCCATCTGTGAGACTTGGTGTGAACAGCCGAAGTCCCACCTGTACCAACAAGCAAGGCCACCTTTCAGCAGGTGAAGGCTCACCATATGCCCCTGTTTTCATCTGTGGCCCAAGCAGTGTAATTCCTTCCTCCTTCAGATGCTGTAATTGTCTAAAAAAAAATCTCAGTGCCCAAAGGGAACTAATGAAACAGAATTAATGAAAAGAATCATGAGTTACCGAAGTGTATACATGTAGGGGTATGAATGTGTGTGTATAAAGATTTGTATTAAAACTCGGCCCAATGACCTTGTACTGGTCAACTTCCATGCCTCTACACTATTTTCCCACATTTTCATAGATATCTTTAAAGATGATGGTTCCTTTGTGAGCATAATTTGAGAATGTACTGAATTAAAGTCAATTTAGACAACAGGCTATTTCGATTGTTGACCCTTTCTATTTCTTGCTCTTTGTCACTCACACGTGCACACACACACACACACACACACACACACAGAAATGTGTGCCTTGTCACCCAAGGATTATCAAACTTTATAAACTGACAAAACTGATTGACTGATTTTAGGAAATTCTCAAGACCTGAACATTCAGTCTTTCAGATTTCTTGTATTTTGGCTTACATGTTTCACTATATGAATAAATTTTTTAGGCAGAATTAGTTAATTTAAATAACAGGTTTGCTGTGGAAAACACTGCTTAATCCTTTAAACAGATCCCTATTCTGCTAATTTTTTAAACAACTTGTAATTACAGATAATTTTGCTTTAGGTCAAGGTGTGGCATTATTTACCCATCCTCTTCTTTCTTTCTCTCTTTTTAATTTGTTCCCAAGTTTTACTAGTTTTGAAGAATTTTTTCTTATGTTTACTCTTCCTATGCAGAATAATGTGTTGGTATCTTCTCATGGAGGGGTAATTTAAAAAAAATGTGTTTATGGGTTTATCTAAAATATAAACTGCTTTTGGAGAAGGAAACCAAAAAAAAAAAATGAAGGAATTATTTTCAGGAAGTTTTACCAAGCTGAAAAGGACAAGTAACTAAATTATGTTATTCCTTTGTTTTCATCACAAAAGTTCATCAGCAGAAAGGAAGTAAAGACCCCTAAGAAGACTAGTTTTCACTTGTTTCCAAATGCGTAAAATTAGTTATCTGCATAGGTATAGCATTAATTTCACAGGAACCTTGTGTGAGTTGAAATAGATGATGTGAAAAAACATGCATTAACATGGATAGTGTGTCTTGTTGAACTCCAAGGTATAAGAACATTTATGATTTTTATTTTATCTAAAAGTCCATGGTATTGAAGTTTCTGAATGACACTCAGAATAGCTATACTATAGCTTCTGGACTAGACTATTTCCAGTTAGAGGAGGGTGTGCCATATGGTTCTGGAATGTCATATTACTAAAGCATAACATGATACCAGAAAAATCAATGTGCTATATAGTTTCACAAAATCATCTTTCCGTTCATTCATCATCCATCCATCCGACAAATATTTATTGAGTGCTTAATCTACATGCTCTAGTATTAAAACTGAGAGAATGAGAATTTCCATCTTAAATCCATGTAATTCTTTCCTAAAGTGCTTAATTTTTGTAAATTTTCCAGACTTGGGTGTTAGTTTGACAATACGTGAATATAATAATTCTAAATCTAGTGAATATGGTTATGTGTGATATATATGTGTGTATATATACTATTTCCATAGAAACATGTATATATATTATCCATATATTTATGTAGGATATATATGTATACATATATAATATCTCCATAGATGCATATGAATACATATGCCACATACATATATATACCAACTCGCTAAATAATATACTCTCTGGTCTTAGATAATCTATTTTCTTAGGTGTTGTGTCTGTTGCCTTTGGCCTACTCAGGGATTTTTATTTCTTTCTTTGAATAACTATTCTTTGGGAGATATTTTTATATTATTTGGAAACGTTCCAATTTTCCAAATACAAAGTGGTATTTGTTACCAGTGAAGGCTGTTTCATCAATGCTTCAGCAAGCATGTACTGTGTTGCATAGGATTGTCCTTTTTCTATAGCATGGATTTTTTTAAAATGTGTGTGTTTTTCCTCTTTAAAAGTTGTTATAGATGGGGCCTTTTCTTGTTGGTGACTTAAAGTAATTATTTGTGATTTTTTTTTAACTAAGTGGCATTAAGATCTTAGAAAGAGAGAAGGAATTAAAAAGGATTATTTATATGTCAGTGCCAACATTGAAGTTAAAACAATAGTAATAACTTTTGGAATGAATTCTAAAAACTACTTTGGAGAAAGAGGCGTACACATAAAATATCTTTCTATCCAAAGCTTGTCATTTTTATATGTTCTTATTGTAAATTTAATATATACTTTTTTTGAAAAAAATCAAATCATACAGAATTATAACATACAAATTTCTCTACTTAACCCACTCCTTATTTTCTAGGGGTAGACACTGTTAGTAATTTGGTATGTGTCCTTCCAGACACTTTCTGCAGATATACAAACAATTGTTCGTGTGTGTGTGTGTCTGTGTGTATATTAGTTTTATACAGCCAGAATATTAGCATTCTTACTGTCCTGTGACACTATTTTCCATTTTATTATATATTGATAGACACCTTTTCGTAAGGGTTTAAATAGAGTTACCTCATTCTTTTATAAATTACTACATATCCCACTGTGAGGGTATACTTTAATTTATTTAATTAGTCTCCTGTTGATATCAAGGTCACTTTTTACTTCTCTAGTACAAAGCATCAGTGAGGGTCCTTTATATAAATTGTTGTCACTTTGTGTTAACATTTCCATAGTTTTTAAATTCGGTTCCGATAACCTATTTGTAATAAAATGTTAATGCATTTTCTGTGAATGAGATCATAGAGATTATATATTTGAGATCTTTTTTCTTGGAGAAAAAACAATTATATAGAAGTGCATAATTTTAAAAGAAAAGCATCTTTTGCAGGATAGTTTTACTCCTGCTTAATTAGCCAAATAAATATCTTGCCAAGACATATAAAAGAAAATTAATGTTATTCTAATAAAAATAAAATTTAATGAGATGTCTATAAGATATCCAAGGAAGGTACATTGATATTTGGGTAGCCTAGTTTTAAGACTTGAGGGATTTAAATGAAATAACTAAACCGATCACGTTTGTCCCATTTTTTGGTAAACACTATGTCCATGCATGTTGCTGCACAAAGGAACTTAATTATGCCATTGTGAAAAGTAAGAAGCAATATCTTGGCAATTAAGAATGGCCACCGTTATCTATAGAAAAATAAATTAGATGGTATGCAGGTTTGGTGGTTTGTTGGGACGATTATAACTTGTGGAATAATGTGAAACATTCCTTTTACAGTGAAGCTTAGCAGTTCCCTAAGAACCTCTGCATGTGGACTTACCCAGAGGGCTCAAGCCTTTGGTACAAGCAACATCGTGTTGCCACCACCTTGATTTTCTGATAGGTGCTATTGTATCCTGAAGGTGGATCAGACAGGAAAACAATCAAAGGTAATTAAACACCACTCGGGTTACAACCTGATATCTCTAATTGTACTTTCCAGACTTCAATATCAGGATTCAGTGGTGCCTGTCTGGAGATTCCTTGTCCAGCCACACCCACCATCTCTTGAGTCCCTAAATCCTAATTGAGCCTTTATCTTTCAATCCTACCACCCAAATATATGGCCCATGGCTCCCCTAAAATACCCTCAAACCACTGTAATCCCTTCTAGTCCTTGGTGATCCCCCCCACCCCCACCTCATTTATCTCTACTCTGATGCTCTAGCTCCTGTTCACTAAAAGACAAGAGGAGAGGCAGGAGGGGGTGGAAACACACTCTGGCATGTGCGGAGCATCAGCATTCTTCCGGACCTGTGTCAAATTAGAGTACATCTGCCAAGACATCCATCCGGTTTCCCTTAAACAAATGCGATTGTTTTTAGAATTGGACTTTTGTGCTGCCTGTTAAATTCATAATTACTTTTTTTAAAAGTTAGTGGCCTAAATAATACTACTTGGTATACTTCATTAAGGACTTCAAAATTTAAAATCAAATTATGCCAAAAGCCATTTTTAATTTTATAAGTAAACTGCACATATGCCTTAATGTGAGTCTCCCTATTGGATTATATGCCTGTCCTGTCATATTTGTGGCTGAAATCTATCCCAGCTACGGAAAGTAATTTTTCCTGTGGTTAGCTTTATTGTTTTGTGTTAATATCATAAATATAGCCTTAAAAATCATTCATGCACTTTAAAACAGTTGTGCCATTTAAGTAATTTGACAGAATGAAAGAAACTGGTTACATTTACTTGATGGAGGCGGTAGAATAACAGTGTTAGCAATTATGTGTCAGTTCTTTAAATTTGGGGAGCAATCTGAAGCTGGAAATTTAAAACAAGTAAAATATACCTGAAAAAACTGTAGCTGAGTTTCTGAAATTATAGCAATCCTGAAAATTGGTCTCAGGAGCGCAAATATAGCAAATAATTAATAAATGCTACCTAATAACCTTGTTGGGATGTTTGTTAAAAATATCAAGTTAATTTCTCCTGCAAGTTTTAACTGCATTTTCGTATTTCATGAAATCTATAAAAGAAAGTCCACTGACGAGATATAAATGAAAACTATCACCAGTCGCTAGTTTGAGAGTATTTTTGTTTTCCAAATCTTCGTAACTTAAGTATGACATTTTCCTCCTCCTATGGAAAATAAGTTCCAAACTCCCATGTTTAATATGTATAATGACAAATATTACTTTAATAAAACAGAAATAGATTGATAGAATCATTAAGATATGGTCTGAACAAAAGCAGAGGCCCAAAAGGTGGGGAGTATTGAATACTGTGAAATGTCTTTTGGGTGCAAACCAATGATGCAGACCTTTAAAAGAGAAAGGCAGCGGAACTCTTTGTAACTGTGGCTTTAAGTATAGAACTGACACTCATTTCGTAGCTAACAGTGTGTGGCTCTTCCATTGTATGCCACTGTGGTGAGGCTGGACAGGTAGTAGCCATTATCCAAGAGGCAGAGGCACAGCAGTGTCAGACCTGTGGCTGTCCATTTGGAGCGTTGGCTGGAGCCTCCACATGTCACACACATAGTGCCAATGTTAGAAGTATGTAATTATGCTTATGACACACTACAAATGACATAAAGGCCAATACATTATTATTTAAAAATATATATATAAAAGATTGCCACTGTTTCCCACACCCCTCCACCCCCCATCCCCAGTTCCTTTTAGCTTATAAAACAAATTTCATTAGGTGTATTTAACTCTATATCACCTATGTTATATTACCATCGAAACTATTTTTTTCTGGCCTCTCCCACATTTTAGTTACTCTGATCCACCATTAATGTTAAATGATGTTCTTCCCTACTCGTGAAGTGATACTCTCACACTTCCAACATCGAGTTCCTCTTTTCTTTTTTAGATTTTCTGGTTGTCTTGCTTTTTCCCTCTGCAGTTCCCTTCCCATCTTTGCCAAATGTGGGATAAATTCTGTCTCACCGTTAACTCCTCTGACACTAAGGAAATGAAATGCAAACACTGAAAGGACTTCATAATCAGGCAGTGGTAGTGAGCATAACTTACTTTGGCTTATTTTATCTGTAAATTAAAATATATCAGAAGTACCTGGGACAGAGTTGGAGAACCCTGCCCAGCCCTCTGATAAGAAATAAAATGAATGAGATGTCTGTTGGATCATAGAGCCTAAAATATTCTACAACCAAGCCTCAGAAATTGCTTCATGAATACTGTAAGGTTAATATTGTGTTTGCATATTAGTTGAACAGAAAGTGCATGTACACATTCATCCAACCTGACAACAGCTCATTCATGTTTCATCCAAAATGGCCAAATGTATGGTTTATGGTCTTCGTGTTAGCAAAAAAGTCCTACAGCTTGGATTTGGGGCTGCGTTTATGTAGTATAGCATTTGTATATAAGACTCAACGATGGGTTTAGAATTAGAATGTTTGGTAATCTACAGTAGATCACATTAACTGATATTAGCCCTATTCATGAGAAACCATTTGTCATTTGCAAATGTTCACCTTTTTCGTTGGTATGATTTTGATGCAAGCCACACTCAATATATATTTAATATCGGTTTAGTACACGATGTGGGAAAGTTCAAGGGAGAGTCACAGGTATTAAAGGGCCCCGGAAATTGCAAAATAGTGCATTTCACAGATTCTGCCTCACTGTTGCCACACTGTGCTGTCTTTATCGGTTCCCCACAAAGCTGTTAGGTGTTCACCTCATGTCCCAGTTGGGGAAACAGTCTCAATAATCCAGTAGATTCTTAAAAATAACTTTTTAAAATGAACATATATCCCCTGTGTCAAAATATACTTTCACTGTTCCTTTCAAGTAATACTACCTAATATTTGATATAAATATTATGTTTTATGTTCCTTTATAAAGAAAATTCTGAATAAAGTATATGATTTTTTAAATTAGCCAATTACAAGCCCTTTTTTTAAGGCTCGTTTTTTAAAAAGTTCCATATGGCCATAGTTTACTTTTGATATTTGACCCTTTCCATTATAATTAAAATTCTATAGATGGTATTGAAAAAAAGTAACCAATCTTATAATTCATACGATACCTAGAATGGTAATGGATACATAACTGTATAGATATAGATATATAAATCCATTTACCTTGACAAGGACAATCTGTTACAGATTTTTCATATAAAAATTAATTGAAAATCTTGTTGCTTATGAAAGCAATTATTCAGTAGTAGATTTTGAGGTCACAGAAACATTTTTATGTAGAAGGAATACAAAAACAGTAGCATTAAATTGTTTTTATGTTAGTACATTATTTATTAAGTTGCCACAACAATTAGTTGTTTTATTTCTATTAAACTAAATTGATTATAAGACTCATGAAACAAATATATTTATATGTGTATATACCTACTGCAAAACTGTGGGACAATTAAATTATTCACATTCTCTTTTTTTACAAAGAGTGTAAATTGCTAAAGAGAAAATTGTTTGGATGTTTAATATATTGCTGTATACTCAGAAATTGCAGTTCTAAGGAATAGTCATCTCATTTGAATTATCATAATATATCCCATTTTAATTAAATTTCCATGAATAATAGCAAATGAGAAGAATTTTTTAATTGTAAGATGAATGACTTTCATAAGTAGTTTGTACCAGATTTTGTCTGTCATCTCATTATATTACATATTTTTCATTTTGTGTAAAATTAGTGGTCATTTTCCAAATAATGTCATATTTTTATGTTTAAAATTAGCCTAACTGAAAAGAGATTTTATTTACTCTTTTCAATGATATTGGAAAATATTTTATTTTATTATTAACTTTTTTTTTTACATTTCATTAGTCAAACTGTTAACTTAGGTATTCATAAAACTATGTGGAGGAAACCATTATGAATGTATTTGAACAAAGAGGCAGGTAGAAATAAATTTTTTAAATGTATCATGTAGAAATCCCTGAAAGAAAATTAGAAAGGAAAAAACAAATGCTGTTGTGATGAAAATGTTGGAAAATAAGGAGTATTTAAGACCTTAATCAACTTCTTAATGCCAAATGATTATTTTGTGCTGTTGGTTTCATGAATTGTGCTTTTAACATATAACTTCCCCCATTTTTGTGTTTATACATTTATTACTGAAAAGAAAGGAAGAAGTTGATGAATAAAAGCTAAGGAAACTGGTTTTATTACCATTTTCCAGTAGCACTAATGTATAGTTCCCTATAACCTTTCCTACGGTGCTTTGTGTGATGAGAGTGTATAACATTTATATATGTTATTGGTGCCTTATTTTTTTCACTTGACTTTGTTTCTTATCTAAAGAGCCATATATTTTTTGTGTATGTTCCCTGGTCCCTCTATTTAAAGGCCTTGATGAGACAGTGAACCTTTATGGGTATAAATAGTCTGCATTTGCTATTTTAATTCACTGTGTTATCTCTAGAACAGTGTGTTAGCCAATGTTTTTTTCTTAAATTCATTCTTCATTTTTAACCGAGTATAAAAAAATATTAAACACCATAAATTGAAATCATTATAATTGAAATATTTTTAAACCAAAAAAAAAGAATGATGATTATTAATGTTTAAAACAGGAGTTGGAATGGTTACCTATAGCTCCTATTAGGACAAAGTTACTTGGCAAAAAGCATTATAAATAAAAGTAAGTATATGCTACTTCAGGAATTTGACCAGTTCTCTACAACTTGTCTTTGGCAACATGTTATCTGTCATTTACTTCCACACAGATGCTGAAAAAATATGGTGTTCACTATTACATGCAGTTATTCATTCACAGTGGGCTCAATGGACATCAAGACATTGTGTACAATATATTATTTTGCTCTTCTTGGTCTTGCCTTTTGTGTTAGCTCTATATAGAAAGCTAGTTTTGTTGTATTCTTCATGTACCATAGTATATAATTCAACTTTTCATGATGAATGTATGATGAATAATTAAAATAAATCATGTGCTTAGAAAAGACACAGGCTGTATGTGCAAATATGTGTTAAATATTTGACAGAAAAATAATCTTCCTGCCAACAGATATGTCCTGCTGGACAGGACTTGGAAATTAACTTTTTTTTAAGCAGTGAAATTTTTAAATATCTTACCTCAAGGATGGTCGATGAATATGTATTGGTGTACTGCTCCTTCTTAGTAAATGCAGTCTCACTTGCTGCTGGCAGCAAAAGCACCCAATGTCAGCTCACACAAATTTTAGGGGCAAGTCTTTCAAAATGGATACCGTGGGATATTTTGGAGTCTAATTTTGGACACTCAGATATCCCTATTGTCTTTTGTGGGGGGAGGTGGGGCCTTTCTATTTTATTGTTTTTGTTGGTTGATTTAGAATGGAAGGGTAATCTTAATTATGACAACTGATCTCATGGAAGGATATAAGGACACTCACTCTACTGGGATGAAAACTGTCGTGGGAATCCACTATTTTGAATGTCACTGTCTGAGCTGTTGTATGGATTCTTGCGGAGTGCCGTGTACTCCCATGATGTGTGCAGCAGCATCCAGCAATGCCTAATAAAAGTTTTTAAGAGAGCAGAATCTTGTCTTTTTTCCAATAGATTTGGAATTTAAATAACTTAAAAGGTACAATTTGACAGTGCCAAATTATAGGCCTTGAGGACAGTTCTGAGGTCTCTTGCAGCGTCCCTCTGTCTGGTCTCATGAGAAAGTAGCCAGAGGATTGCTCCACCTTAGGGCTCAGGAACTGAAACATAACAGGTCAAGATGTGACCTTTATCCTGCAGACTTCCCGCAGTGGGATCATTATTCAGGTCCTGGCTACTGGCTTCTGCTACCAGGGTTGTTGGTTATCCAAAGGGAAAGGCTAGGTCTCTGTGTTGAGAGAGAGAGAAAAACATGATTTCCAGAACTAGGATTGAAGCGAAATAAAGTCATAAGGACCCTCGATGTTAATATCTTCAGTCATTGGATGTAGGGCCCCTCTCACCCAGTATGACGTTGTTATGGGTAAAATTGTGTCCCTCCAAATGCATAAAGTCCTAACCCCCAGAAACTTAGCATGTGACTCTTTGGAGAGAGGGTCTTTAAAGGTAAAATGAGGTTATATTGGTGGGTCCTAAACCAATATATTAAAAAAAATGGAGCCCTGGCCGGTGGACATTTGGTTGGAGTGTCGTCCTGTACACCAAAATGTTTGCGGGTTCAATACCCGGTCAGGGTGTTACTGTTGTAACTAGCAAGTTATTAAAATTAATAATAGGAAGAAAGCAAAGGGGAGGCCAGATATTATAAGCATGGTCCGATGGGCAGCTTCACCAGGAAGCTGCAACTTCACACTCCCCAGGAAACCACCGGTCCATTCCCTGCAAATCACTGAGGGGAAAGGAGAAGATGGGCACATGGCAGTGAGGTCAGCGTCACATAGGGAAGGTGCTTGCCTGTCAGTCTAACCTGGGAACAAAGATCAAGAGGGTGGACCCCAGTGCAAGCCTGCAACCATTTGGAAATACATAATCCACAGGCAAAGGAATTCTCTCTTTTTCCTCTTGCTTGGCTCCTGCTTCCTTGCACTTGCTTGGTCTGTGGATTTCCTCTAGCCCACCATGAGCTCCTAGAAGCTGTATGGCCCCTGGCCATGCAAAACCTACACACAGTGGACTGCAGGTGGGAACACAAGCTACCTTAGCCTGATGCTGGACTTGACTGTGCTTTGATATGGAGCAGAAACTCTGGGCACTGCCTTTAATCCTAGCTCTGCTGAGGACAAAATGGGACTTCTTTCATGGCAGGACGAAGGGAGATGGGAGCCTGAGAGGATCTCCCGTCATGTTACCTCTTCAATAAAGCTTTCCACAACACCTCCTCCTCCTCCCATGGGGCCTCAGAAAATTCTTGTTCCTGTGGCACCCCAAGAAGCCCACTTCCATCAGTAGCAGGTGAGGACACAGAGCACACACCCCACCAATAACAAGGGCACATACCTAGGCTGTGGGTTCGATCTCTGGTCAGGGAGCATACGGAGGCAACCATCTTTCCCATCACATAGATGTTTCTCTCTCTCCCTCTCTCTAAACATAGCCTCAGGTGAGCATTAACACAAACAAAGATTGGAGCAGCATGATGCCATCCTGTTGCCTCTCCTCTCTCCCTCCTCTTCTCTCTCTCTCGCTCTCTCTCTCTCTCTCTCTCTCTCTCAAACCAACCTGGGACCCTTCAGTCAGCAGGCAGACGCTCTATCCACTCAGCCAAACCACTCACGGCTCTTCTCTCTTTTTTTTCCCCTTGAAGAGGGAAACTGGAAAGTCAGAGGGGTTTGAATCCGTACCAAAAGGAGGAATAAAGAACTCTACTTGGACACAGAGCAGTCCAAGTAAGACCCCAGAGGCTTGAAATAGTGTACAAGTTGGGGAAGTATGATGTGTTCCAACCATAAAGTGAAAGCAAGGATGGAAGCAGATGAGATTGGAGAAAGGGATCCCAGGCTGTCCTCACATGGAAGTCATTACAAAGCCTCTCTTTCCCTCACTCCCTCCTCACTCTCTTTCTCCCTTTCACCAGGTTCACCTACTTGCTTTAAAATAACCCCTCAATTGAAAATTGAAAACAATTCAGGCCTTAGTCAGGATTTTCACCTTTATCCTGAGAACAATAGGAAACCATTTGGCAGACTTAACTAAATGCGTGGTCAGAGCAGGTTTTCTTTTTAAGTTTATTCTCGTTGCTGCATTGAGAATGGTCTGAGAAGGAATGGACAAGAAAGATATGGACAGAGCAGTCAGGTGGTGATAGGTAAGAGAAATCATGATGAACTGAAGTGGTGGTAGCAATAAGATAGGAGTATTGGACAGGTGTGGAAAGTATTTCTAAGGTAGAATTGATAGGTCTTGCTGATGGGTTGAATGATCTTTTACCCTGTCTGCATCCACCCCCTTGGGCATTTAACTTTGAAGTGTCCTCTGCCTCTGTCTCTGGACTTGACCATGTGCCTGGCTTTGGGTAATAGAATGAAGCAGAAGTGCAAGTGTGGTGCTTCTAAGTCTACAACTCGAGAAGCCTTGCTCTTTCTTGTGTTTCTGTCATGTCCATGAGGACATTCCTGAGGTAGCCTACTGGCATGGAACAGATACGTAGCAGAGACTTGAAGTGCCCAGTCAGCCCAGTTGAGACTCGTCTAGAATCTAGGCATTCCATGAGCAAGGTTGGGTGATTTCCCCCTCAACCAGCAGCACAGAGGCCCTTTCAACACCCAGAAATAGATCTCCATTGAGCCTCTGTTTATCTCTTCTGACCATAAAAGCAGCTGGCCCTGCAGGAAAGGCTGTGGCTGCAATTAACTCCAGGAGGCCCTAGCCAGACTCCTGAGCAGCAAGAATAAAGACTGCTCAAAGGCCTTTTGGAGTCATGTAGCTAGCTCCTTGCTAGAACCATTCTGTCATCTGAAATCTGTGAACTAAACACACACACACATCACTGCAAAATTCCCGAGGCACTCAGCATCATTCCGTTATTCTCACAGTTGCTTCCTGATGACT
Source organism: Myotis lucifugus (assembly GCF_000147115.1). Classification (NCBI taxonomy): domain Eukaryota; kingdom Metazoa; phylum Chordata; class Mammalia; order Chiroptera; family Vespertilionidae; genus Myotis; species Myotis lucifugus. The sequence goes on from NW_005871105.1 coordinate 6,346,774, forward strand.
CTTCATCAGATACCCACTCTACAGGTAAATGCTGATGATGTTTTGTTAAATGGGAAGTATTTAGAAACGATGGATTGACGCAATTGTATTCCAGTACTTTGTATTTAAACTAATTTAGCTCAGTATTAGACTAGCAGTAATTATGAAAATAGCAGAATCAGATGTTTTTTTAAGGCCACCTCAGGCAATAAGAGGTTGCTGTTAGAACACTCACACATCATTGCTGAACAATTACCAGGTCATTAGGAAACAGCTTCAAACAACTTCATATCTTTGCTAAGAGCCCTTAAAAAATGCTCTTGTTGCTTATCTTCTATACAAACGCATTAATGAAGGCCTGGAAAATTGCAATAATTTAATTCACTAGGCATGGGTCCAGGAACAGAGCTGAGGAGTATCAAATACAAGCAAATGACCCTCTGAAATCTATTTCCAGGTGGCTCTTCAAACTCAATGTGGTGCTGTTACTCTTCTTTTTTTAAAATACATATTTTGATTGATTTCAGAGAGGAAGAGAGAAGGAGAGAGAGATTAAAAATCAATGATGAGAGAGAATCATCGATCGGCTGCCTCCTGCATGCCCCACAATGGGGATCGAGCCTGCAAGTCAGACATGTATCCTGACCGGGAATTGAACCATGACCTCCTGGTTCTCAGGTTGACGCTCAACCGCTGAGCCACACTGACCAGGCAGGTGCTGTTACTCTTAAATAAACCAAAATGAGGCCGCAAATCTTTAAACCCAAACTTCTTTGAGGCTGAACAAATATGTTTAAAACTATAGGTAGACATTTTTATTATAAAATTCAAGCTTTTTGCATAATACTTTTATTTTATCTAAATTTGCTTAAATTTGGCTACTTTTTCAGGAGACCAGAGAAAGGAACATGGGAGCAGATCTCAAAACTGTCCTTAGCACCTGAAGAAATGATTTATTACCCTTACCTCTCCTCTGACCAAGCAGTTCCCGGCACAACCCTGAGCCCTCTAGCCCATGGTGTCTTGTGATTTCGCCCTAAATAATCTGTAACCTAACACTATTGGGGGGTAGGGTTTTTAGCATTAGCTTCCCGTCTCTGGATTGGCCAATTCAATATTAAACTATTTTTTCTTTCTATACTGCAAACTCCTACTTGTAGACTTATTTGGGCCATTGTACGTAGGCAGACAGACTCAAAAACAATGGGGTTCTAGGAACACTCCCAAACAATCTTAGAGTGATTTGTATTTTCTCCTGTACTCTTTTTTGTATGTTCTAAATTCTCATTATGTACATGTCTTTCTTTTGTGTTCAAATTCTGTGTTTTTAAAATGGGGAAAATTTAAAATTATTTCTTTCTAAATAAGCAACTTAGATTAAGTATAGTATTACTCATCTGGTTATGATGTATTTGAGTATTTTCCATTAAAGTTTTCAAGACCATTTAAATTTTATATTTGTCTTAATTTATTTGATATGCTGTGTGTTTGAAGTGTTTCTTGTTTTATTTGATTTGAATTAGCTGGCATCAATGTTAAGTTTTTGGTTTCTGGCTATCTGAAAGGAAAAAAAAATACAAAAATACATTGATCAGAAATAGCTGTCTTACCATACTTAAGTAGTTCAAACCTAAGCCAAAAATAATATAACCCAATAATATAACCCAGAATGATGATGGCTTAAAACTACCTTCTGAACTCATTATTAATATTTTCTTTTTATTTGTGGATGTGAAAATTAACTTAATTACAATGTTCTATTTTAATATTATGACAACTGTTTCCAATACCATTTTAAACACTGCATAAGAATTAAATATGTACTTCCAGTATGTGATTATAAGAATTATTTTTTTTTGTGAATGTGGGCAGGAGAAATAGATAGGTTACTGAGTGAATGTATATCTATTTGTCTTTGATAATTTGCTGGTGTATAAACCTTAAATAGAAGAAGTCCAAGGCAATTGATTTAATAGACCATTGTATATTCTCCTTTTTATAGGGCCCCTTTAGATTTTATCACATAACTACCTCTTCTTTATTAGAAGTTACAATCTAAGCCAAATCATCTTAATTGGCAGTTAAACTAAAGAGAATGCAAATTAAGTACTTTGTAGATGAAACTTTAACTAACAACCTCCTTAGTGTTGGTGGTGGAGATTACATTTCATCAAATCGCTATCGTTCTAGAGCCCGGGCTGTGCCCTCCAAGAAGGAAGAGCTCAAGACTAGACCTCACTTGAAGGTAAGATTTTGGGATGTGAATCCATGCCGGGGACCAATTCCAGCATGTCATAATTTCAAGAGTTTCATCAAAAGGTTGATGAGACTTGGGGACTCACCAGGGTTGAGTCACACATGTAGTCACCTGTTGGGAATGGCTAAAGGCATTTCCCAAACCTGAAAAGGGATTATTGATTGTGGTTGCCAGACAGTTAAAGGGCATCTTAATCTACATGTTATTGCCTCCTACTGTCCAAACACCTGAACAGCCCTAGGCTATTCCCCAAACTGACAATGCTTCTGTACCCTTTGAAACCTTACCCTTTGAAGTGTATTATCTCCATCTTGCCTTAGGACAAATTGTGTTAATAAAAGCAAGGGTCCTAGGCAAGGAGGGAGTCTTCAGTTCCTTTAGCTGAAGGTCCTCTGACCCCCAATGCCTTTCAAAATTTTATCTCGTCTCCGGACTCTTTATTAGTCTCTGGATTCCTATGTCATCTACGCGCAGCTTTTTCCAGATTCCTGAACCCTTCTTGATGCTGGGACAAGAACCCCGGCAAATCCACAAAACAGAAGTGAGCCACTGGGAGAATGAACCAAGAAAAGAAGGACAGCTTCCCCAAGGATACAATATCGAGGCACCAAGCCCCCGTCCCACAGAACCCTCTGAAGAGCCAGGTAGACTGGGCCTCAGAACTGCCCACCCCAAACACAGAAGAGGAGATGTCTATCCACCTGCTCTGACCCCCATTCATCAAGGATTGCTCTGTGGGACAATAACTCGCTCATACTTCCATGTTTGCACATGAATCTCAAGGTCTCCAGTCTCCACCCGACATCCCATGAAGTAGAGGCAGAGAGCTCCCAAGATGGAAGTCTGAGGGGGGTGCTGCTGGGTCTCACTTGCTGGAAACTGATGGCTTCTGTATGGCTGAGGTCAAAGGATGGGCTGAGGAGATGTGAGAGCACAGAACATTGTGCGTATAAATATACCCACAAATTTTCTTAAGCATTTTAGTTAAGAAAAAGGACATTAGCCTCCAACACACAGACACACACACTCCACCTTTATGTGTATACTAGAGGCCCAGTGCATGAAATTTGTGCAAGGATAGACCTTCCTTCCCCCGGCAGCCAGCACCAGCTGCCCTCTGACATCCAAGACCCACTCCCTTCCTCTCTCTAAAAATCAATAAACTACTCTTTTTAAAAAGAGATAAAATTAAAATAAAACAATAACATTATTATCTATTAAATTGATATAATAATAGCTAATTTTAAGGGATATTGTGAGAAAAATGAGTTTATATATGTAAATTGCCTAGCAAAATGTTTAAAACAAAATAGATAATTAAGAAATGAGAGCTATTATCATTGGACTTGTTGCTATTGAAATAAGGTAATCTTTACAGGCTTATGTTTTAAAGTGCTTATGATTTGGAGCCCTCTGGTGTTCATATTGGGCACTGCAATTTTGAATTGGTAATGTTCAGTTTAGATTACTCACTGATTCCTCATGGTATTACTATTTGCATATTATTTTGCCATATCCAAATGATATATTTAGTGATTTGTGTGTGTGTGTGTGTGTGTGTGTGTGTGTGTGTGTGAGAGAGAGAGAGAGAGAGAGAGAGAGAGAGAGAGAGAATGTGAGAGAAATATCAACCGGTTTCCTCCCATGCTGACCCCAACCATAACCTAGGTATGTGCCCTGATCAGGGATCAAACCCACAATCTTTTGGTGTATAGGACAACACTCCACCCGGCCAGGGCTGAGCTGTTACTTATTTAATATATATATTTAAACTGACTTTTTTTCTTAAGGGAAAATAAGTATATTTCCAAAGCCAATGTTCTATCATTAAAGATACATGGAAAATATGTATATTTTCTAATGTGTTTGATCTTGGAGTAGTTTATCTTTTTTAAATGTTGCCTTATTTGTTTTTATTTTAGAAAAATATATATAAACTATAAGGCAAAATAAATTTTGATAAATGCCCCTGGGTTATGGAGATTTTTTTTTAAAAAAAAGATATCAGATTTGTGTTTCAGAGAGATCATTTGTAACAGTAGAGTTGCTGAAGGAAAAACATTGAAGGAAAAAATCAAAATAAAAAAATTAGAGGTGGCCAAATGAGATTATGCCTGAATCACTCACATGGACAACATAACACAATCACTGCGTTTGTCATAAATTTGAAACTGAGAGCTAAAAGTAGTTTTAGAACATTGCAAACAAGAAGGCAGTAATTTATACTCTTAAAAAAAGACTCATTAAATTAAATCATGGATCTTAGTGGAAGAAATGAAACAATTTAAGAGACGAAAAGTCCTGACAGCCCTGGCCAGGTGGCTCAGTAGGTTGGGGTGTCAGCCCATACACCAATGGTTGTGGGTTCGATTCCAGATCAGAGCACATACCTAGGTTGATAGGAGCCCATATGGGAGACAACGGATTGATGTTTCTCTCTCACATCAATGTTTTTCTCTCTCTCTTTCTCTCTTTCCCTCTCTCTCTCTTCCTCTCGTTAAGCATATCCTTGGGTGAGAATTAAAAAAAAAAAAAAAGTCGTGACAGAAGAATAGACTTCTTAGAATGATATGGAAACACCACGTGCCAAGCAGAAATTAGTACAATGGCAAGCAAGTCTGAGTAATAGCAAATAGAATCAGGATGATGGAATAAGAGGTGGAATAAGTGCTCAACAACCACACATAAATCATGGGGAAAATATTTCCCTTTTACTGGAATAATTATATTGTGTGCTTAAAAACTTCCGTGTGGCTTTTATTGAAAAATACAGATCTTGGTGAAACACCAAGTACGAAACTGGAAATTGGTTGTGAATCTTCTCATTGTGAGTTATCATAACCAGAGTGAGTGTGTGAGTCTGTATATAGTAGTGCAGGGTGGTGTTTTAGCAAAAGTGGTTTGGAGATAGCGGTGGAATTAAAAAAAATTAAGGTATGAAGCAAAACTTGAATATATACGAGGAGTTAAAAGGGAAAGAAAATCTTTTTTTCCAGGACGTTGGGTTATTCCCTCAGTTAGATAGACTCTGCTTGCTCTCAGATTGATTCTCTGCACCAGCAGGTATGGGCCTGCTATACTCACTTGACAGTTATGGGGAATAATTATGCATTTCCTTACTGAACTGGTTTGAAATGTCACATTGCTTGAGAGTGCCTGCAGTGTGTCAGGTTGTGGTAATTTTCTTCATTTTCCTAGTGAATGCTTTACGTTGCTGATGCAGCTCATGAATAGAGCAGCCCTTTTCTTCCTCCAAAAAAGACAGGTGACTGATGAGCGATGTCATTAGACTCACAGAAGTGGAGCTTCCAGATACAGATGTAAGTCATTATTTTTAAAAGAAAGTCAATGTGTGTGTGTGTTTTCTTTGAATGTTTCCATTAACATTATGCAACACTTATTGTAGGTGACTTTCGTTCATTAAACATGGTTTTTAATTTATATTTTCACTGAGTATTCTCTGATATTATTACTGAATGACCTGTGACAATAATTGTTTAATTGTTCCCAGGAATGGAGGGAAAGAAAATTAAAAATTGGAGGCAGACTGTTGTCTGTGTTAAGAACACTGGTTGAGGAATTTAGTCTGGGATCATATCCCAGCTCCACTGTTATTAACTGTCTGACCTAAGTCAGTTAAATAATCTCAGGCCAATCAGACTCAGTTTCTTTGTCTGTGAAATGGGGATAATAATACCTACCTCCAAGGAGATTGCACACACACACACACACACACTACACGGTTGAATTTTATTCACCTTCATTTATGTAGAACTTTTGCATTGATAGTAATTTTTCATAATTTCCTCTCCTGAGACTATTCTTATTGGTCTTTGGTATCAAGATTATAGCTCTGCAAGGTCTTTTAGAATCTAGAGATTTCATCCACTTCCCAATTGTTATAAATTATTTTATAATTTGCTAATTTTGGTTATCTTTAATAGATGAAAGTTTTAATCTTTGAAGTCAAATTATTTTCCTCTGTGAAATCTAAACTTTGAAAGTACTTTTCATAGCTCAAAACTTAATAAATCTTCAATTACATTTTCTTTTTTTATTGTCTAAAGTTTTACATATGTCTCTGTTCAATCACATTTTCTTCTAGCTTTTCTATGACCTACAAATATTTGATATTTTAATTTCTGTGAAATTAATTTTGACATATAAAGCGAAAAGAATGTATAAATTAAAATTGTTCCAAATTCCTAATCATGTTCAAAAAGAGATAAAAATTTTTGAATTTTTTTCCCAATTCTAAAAATGTACTTTAACATTTTTTTTGTTTAGTCTTGGTAAAAGACTTCACAGACTTTTACAATATGGCAATTGTCTTATGCTTACATAGCTTTTTAAAAAAGTTTTGAATACTTATGACAACCATATAACTCTACATAAGCAACAAAATAAAATTTATAGTTTCTTTTAGAGTATGTGTTTGAAATTAGTGAATGGAAAATATAAACAATTCTCAAATTAATTATGAGTTAATATTATAAGGAATATCTTTGACTTGCTAATTATTCTCACACCAGTGGTTTCATTAACATACTGCTGGAGAACTCTTTGGATAAATCGATTTCTGTTCTTTAACCATCACTCATGGGGAGGACTGACTACCAAAAAACAAGAACTTCTCAGCGAGATCTCATAAAATATTCCTCTGCACAACCCTGTAAGTGCATTTCTTTCCCTACTAGCTTTTATTCAAAAGCTTAAATATTAGAATATTAAATATTAAAATATTTAAGAATTAAAATTCATGGTGCTTTAAAATTTTTCTAATTCCAAATGATTCTTTTTAATAATGATTAATTATGGATTTATTTTAGCCTTCCACAAATACGTTGAAACATTGAGCAATATACAGTATTTCCAATTTGAATTTAACTTGCTTCAATTCATTTTCCACTTTGCAAAATCAAAATTTAATATTATTCATTTAGTCACATAACGAATACGAGCTTTCTGATGGGGTCTTAACTGAGACAGGCCTGCCTACCCAGGCCAGGCCCTTGACTTTGACACAAGCCGGTGTAAGAGAGCTTACATTGGTATGTTATTATTGCACAGTTTTTACGATCGACTTGGATTGTCTGTCACATGCATTTAAAACCCAGTGCAGATTACTTCAGAGTGCGAGGGTCGCTTGGAAGTTTTAGAAAACAGCCATTGCGGTCAGTAAGCAACCCGTTGCTCGTTTGCAGTGTTGTGTGCAATCTGTCCTGAGACCGTGGACAATAGATGGGTGTGCCGTCATCAGATGTCACACTCCTGGATCCTTTAACTTTCTCCAAGGACTTTATCAATAATCCTTGTGACGTTCTCTGTGGCCTTTCTCTAACCCAGAAGCATCCACTGTGTTTGAAAAAAGAATGAGACCACACCTGACTTTCTGCTTCTGTCTCATGAGGATGCTGTGCTAATACCCATTTATCTGAAGGTCAGGCTCTGGCAAGGGCAGCCACAGGAAGCGCAGCCACTAACCACAGAGCCTGCTAATCAGCACAAGAGACCCCGAGCTGTAAAGGCATCGCACCTTTGAATAAGCAAGACAAAAATCCTCTAAGAAATGGGAAAACCCTGCTACAATGAAGGAATTAATGGTGTGGTAGAGGCCTTTGTCTTTTTATTCTGTCCTTCTGTGCTTCTCTCTCGGAGTTTTCTTGTTTCCATCACCCCTGCTGTGTCCTGTGCTGGCCTAGACCGACTTGGAAACACACTTCTTTTCTTAGTGCTACTGAAAGAATTGAACATTTTCAACAGAAACAGAATAAACACTAAACAGAAAAAAATACCAAAAAAAAAAACACCCACCAAACAAACAAAAGAGATACAATCACCTTGAAAATTTCTCAAACTACAGGTTTTGGAATCCAGGAAAACCAAATGCTCACCATTCCGTGACCAGTGCAGGCCTGGGGGCTGCTTTCTTCCCAGTGTTTCAGATCCCTCCTGTCGAATGGTCCCATTTCAACCTGAAGGTCAATGTAGGTGATGTCTTCTCATTCCTCTTAGTTACTTCTCTCAGGAAAAGAGATTGGGCTAAGAACACAACCACTCGGTCTGAACCCTACAGCCTCATGCTGCACTCATCTGACGTTCGTGTCTTGACTCTCTGCCTCAGTGGCCCTGGCAGAACGGCAGCCCCTGTCTCCTCTGGCCTCCACAGCCCACCCTCTGGCTGGTGGACTTGAAGAGGAGACGTGTTCCAGGTCCTCCTGAGGACTGGGGAGGACCTCACTGAAGTCTCCCCATTGCCTTTTGCCCAGCTCTGTAGCAGGATGTGGGCGGCACAGCAGGCCCTCTAGGCAGAGTTCCCCACTGCCTCTCCCTGTGTGCAGCCCCCCTGACCTTCCTGAGGGACTCTGCTGCCCCCTCCCTCCCCTTGTCTCTCTCCAGCCTCCTGTGAATGTTGGCCCGCCAGCTGGTTCTCTCTCCTAACTTCATCACCCCACATGGGGCTCAAGGACACGCCTAGATGGTTTCACAGAGTGACAATCACTCTGTCCTTAACATTTCTCAAAGCAATCTGGCCATCAAGTTCCTGAGGGGACCGTCAAAGCCAGGTCCTCCTTGCTGTGAGGAGGGTAGGGAAGGAAAGAGTGAGAGCAACACACAGACAGACATACCTCTAACCTCTCCACACTCTCTTCCCGCCCCAACTCCCCGGAAGCAGGGCTGGGGGAGTCTGTGCTCTACCTGCTTACTTTTTTAATTTTTTCTTCACTTTTTTCTGTTTACCTGGGTGGAAACTTTCTTAAATTTTTTTTTTTACAAAGCAAATCAAAGTACCAGGGAGTGGGGCCCAGGTATCAGAAATGTCAGAAATGGTTTAAAGCCCCTTGGGTGGTGCTGATGCCTCAGAGGGCTGGGACCACTGCTCTAGAAACACAGGCACTAGTAGGCTGGGAGGGAAAGAACCATCAGTTAACACCTCGCACAGCATCCTGCCACGAAATGCAGACGCCCAGGCACAGAAAGGCTAGGAAACTGGCTGTAGCTTACACAGTTAGTAGTTTTCAGTGTGAGAATCGAATGGACCCCAAAGCCCATGTTCTCCGTGTGTGTGGTGTGTGTGTAACGTTCGTGAGCCAGAGCGGCATACGTTCTTTGTCCTTTCCTGTTCCCTCTCATACAAGTGACTGTTGACTATGCCTTCCCTTCGGACGTGTATGATTCCCACTGCATCCCCACCTCTGCAGTTCTGCAGGAGTGAACTGGAGCTGCATTAACGTAACCACCTACCCATTGCAGGAGTCGTTACAAAGACAAAGAACAGAGGACGTAGATGACCTTTTGACTAAGCTTCAAAGAAGTTAAGAAAATTCGCATCATCAGTGACAAGGAAAAAGGAAGGGCATAACAAGAGTCCCCCTTGGCTAAACCATTATTTGGGGGCTAATGCAACATACCTGGTTAATTTCTTCATCCTTCAAGATTCAGTGGAGGCAAACATCTTCAAAGAGATGTTCCTCAATCTCTTCAGCAGACTGAGCTAGGAGACCTTCCTCACTGCTACCCGCACGCTGGGCTTACCCCTGACACAGCATTTAGCATAGTGCACTGCTACATAAAGCATCTAACTCTCTTCTCCCCAGACCATGGACTCCCTGGGTAAAAAGGAACAGGCCCTTCACTATCTCCTTAACATCTAACACAGTTCCCGGCACAGCGTATATTCAGTAAGTTCTTCTGAATGAATATCAATATTTTATTGTTATAAACAATGATAAAAGATATTAAGGGGGTGGTAGCCTAAAATTTTATAAATCAGAAAAATGAGTCAGAGTTTGGATGAAAGTTCGCTGACTCAAGCTGGAAAGTCATTGACTATTTTTAGATCTTTCAACAGCTGGGAGTCAAGCCTAACCTGGTGTTTAATTTCCAGGGTCGGGGGAGGGGGGGACCAGAACAACTGAATAGACTCTAAAACTGATTCAATCACTGGCTCTAATTTGTCACTTGGTGCATCCATGGTCACTACCACCAAAATCCATGTAAAAAGCCCTATGCTTGCTGTTCTATACAGCAATTTTAATGTCAATGATTACAAATCAGGAATTTATTGAACATCATAAAAGAAACACTGATGTATTTTTACACGTGCCAGGAAATCATGTGTGTTCCTTCTCTCAAACAAAGATTTAAGAGTCCATTCATTAAAAAAAAGAGTCCATTAATGTTTATTAAGTCTGTACTTTGACAGTAACTTGAGCATGGATAAAATAGAACCTACTGGTGCATTCATTATTTATTCAATAAGGTTTTTGAGCTATGAATTTGCATAAAGCTCTTTGGTAGGAAATATGGGGGCTCACTATGGAACTGTCACTTTACCCTGACAGATTGTACTATCTCTTTTAAGAAAGAAAGAAAAACAACTTTAAAAAAGGCAACCCAAGACCAAATGTAAATAAATAGTCCATATCATTTTACAGATGAAGATGGTGTAGATGTGGAGAAAAAGGGGAGCTCTATAACAGCTAAAGGCCTGAGCGGGAGAGACACCAGCTGATCTCTTCCTCCTGGCCCTGCTTACTAGTCACAAAGCCAGGCCAGGCTTGGAACAGAACTAGAAGCTTCTAGTCTCTTCTTGAAAGTGTGATTGCTTCCCCAACCTACAGACATGGCCTATGGGTTTTGGGATTAGAAAATATATACACAGCTGCGTAGTTATTTGCAAGTTCCATATTTGTGATTTTACCTCCTCACTGAAATGTATGTATGACCCCCAAATCAATACAGCACTTCATGGTCATTCCCAGACGTGGGCAGCTCCCTGAAAAACCTGGGTGGACAGACACAAACCCTCCCAGCAGAGGTCAAACAAGGCTAACCTCTACCTTCTTATTTCAGCTCTCATACCGTAAAGTGCCATTTTCACAGACTACAAATACACCATTTTTGGTGCTTTTGGTGCGTGTGTGTGTGTGTGTGTGTGTGTTATTTAAAATGGCCTGGAAACACAGTGCTGAAGTGCTTTCTAGTGTCCCAGGAACAAAATACCTAAGTTTAAAAAGCTTAATAAATTTCATGCAGTATGAGTTCTGATGCTGTTGGCCCTGAGCTCAATGTTAATGAGTTAACCAACAATATATGTTAAGGAAGCTATCTTTAAACAGAAACACACATAAAACCAGGATATATATTGGTCAGTTGACAAAAATGTTGCGTCCAGGGGGTGACAGAAACCGCACAGTATTTCCACCAGGAGCAATAATCGTTCAGTATTGTAAATCCTCCCTCCCTCTTCTCTCCCATGGTGTTTGTCTTGCTGCAACCCAGTTCAGGGCCCGCTTGAGCCGGGTCAGGCATTTATTTGGCCTGAGCACGCGCCCTGAGCCAGGAGGGGGCGCCGTCCGCCCAGTGCTCCGCGTGGCCGGCAGGTGGCGCCCTCGGCGGGCTTTTCCCCAGCGCGGTCGAGGCCAGGTGGACGGGCAGGGGCGGAGGTAACGAGAAGCGGCCGGCGGTGGCTGCCCGAGGCTCCTCTCCCCCCGCACGCAGAGCTCGCGACTGGGTGCAGCGAGAAGGCGCCCTGGGCCGGACCAGCTGCGCTCTGGACTCGGCCGCCGCCGTCTGGATCTCCGCGAGCAGGTCCCCGCCGCGCTCAGCCCGAGCTCGGCCACCATGGAGGCGCAGGCACAAGGTGAGTGGTCGCCGATCGCCCGAGGGTCAGCTCCCCGGCGCGCAGAGAGGCGCTTCTCCTGCATCCCCAACTTCTCGGACAGAGCGGGCCGGGGCCAGCCTCACGGGCCCGCCACTCTGCTCCCACCCGCGTCCGCGGGATGATTCCTGCTCCCCAAACTCAGGCTGTGCGGTGGGGCCGGGGCGGGTGAAGAAGACGGTACGTGGAGAGGTTCCTCCGTAGGTGATGCGCCCACGGCATGTTCTCGCCCCTTTCCCCAGCCGGTCGTCCGGCTTCCTGAACCTCGCGGGGACCCCAGGACCTGTTGGACGGGGTCGCGGACCCTCGTTTCGTTCCCTTTCCCGCGGGGAGTGGGGAGGGAGCGCGAGGTCCGCGCCTTGGGCTCGCGTCCTGCGCGCAGCTCCCAAATTCCGGGCTGAGCGCGGGGCGCGCCGAGGTGGGGGCTCCGCGGAGACCCCGGTCTCCCGGACACGCTGGCCTCTCGGGAACCGGCCTTCCCAGGCGAGGAGAGCGTTGCCTGCCCGCTGATCTGCAGCCGGACCCACAGGTGCGCCCTGGTTTCCCGCGATCGGGGAGCTCCCTCTGCCTCCCCAAGCGCGCGGGGCCCCGCCGGTCTGGTCGCCCAGCTCCCCACTCCTGGGGCCGCGGACTGGAGGAACCCGCGACGGCTTCGCGAAGGGCACCCTTATGTCTGGGGTCACACTCGGACCGGGGTTTGGGAAGCCCGATGGACTCATGCAGAACGAGAATAAACGGCTGGAAAGGAGCAGAGGTGGAGGATGTGGAGCAGGAGGCTGGGAGGAGGAACGCTGATTCTGGGGTCTGTCTTGGTTGCAGCGCCAGGAAGGGCTGCGTTGAGGTCAGCTTTCTGCAGCCTTTAAAACAACCATCGCGCCTTTCTTCTACACCACCGTGTAGGGAATTCAGTGATGGCTTTTAAGATAAATAAATAAAGAGGTTCATGACCCTGTGCGCTCGCCCTCTAGGGGCAGAAGTGTCCCGAATGAGAGCGGTTTGGCGGCACCGGGGCCAGGAGCCATCCCCACGGGTTTGCTGCCAGGATTACAATGGTCTGAACAGCGCGAACCATTCTTGTTTGTTCCGTCAGCCAAGTTCCTGTCCATAAAACTGCCCATTATCTAAATAAGAAAGGAGAATTCACCCCCTCCCCCGTCCCCGCCCGAGGCTGGGCAAATTCAAAAGCAGAGTCAGCTCGGAGGCCTTCCCTCCTGAATGGAAGCAGGTGGGAACTTTCCAACCTGACCTGCAGATGAGGATTATTTGGAGAGTTTAAAATACCGGCCCTGGCGAGCCCCGGACCAACCAAACCGGCCTCTCTGGGGCTGGCCATGGGTATGTCTGAAAGCTTCCCGGTCCTGCTATTACTCAGTGAGCTGGAGCAAAGCTAACCCCGAAGACCCGTGGTGTTGCAGGCTGGAACCGCGGGTACCTGGCCTGCTTCACCTGAGAGATCTACCTACCAGACATGCCGGTGCTTTTCTTAGCCCAACACCGTGCAGGAGAGGCAGCCACAGGTGTGATTCCTGCTTCCTGAAGTCTACAGTAGAGGAAGAGACAGACACTGCTCTGAGAGTTATGTGATAAATGTGAAATCGCAGCTTCGTTTCTGACGCGGAAAGAGGGAGCGCCTGGAAGACCTTAGGCCTGGCAGGTGCCAACCAAAACAGTGAAGTTCGTTCCCTGTGCCCGTTTCTGGTCTTTGTGCTTCGCATGTGTTGGCTCATTTCTTCTTCACAGTAGTCCCAGGAGGTAGGTGGTGTTCCCGTGCCCCTCCCACAGAGAGGATGTAAGTTCCCCGTAAACCAAGTAGGTAATGAGGGGCAGAGGTGATGCTCAGTTCCCCTTCCTGCTCAAAGCCACCACCTTTAGAGGAAAGATAAAACCTCAGCCCCCTACTCTCCCCGCCCTCTCTGCCACTCTCCCCTTCCCCGCATGAGGGGGTGGGACCTGGGTGGGTAAAAAGGCGAATGCAGTATGCCTAGGGACACTTGAATTAGGGTGATGGTCAGCCACGAAGAGAACAGTGAACAGATTTAAAAAACATTTAGGAAGAAAAGAAAAATAACTGATTAATATGAAGGAGGGTGGTGTACTTAAAAATTTTTTTTTATTGATTTTTAGAGAGAGAGGAAGGGAGAGGGATAGAGAAACATCTATGAGAGATTAGCTGCCTCCTGCCTGCCCCCTACTGGACAACAAGTCACAACCCTGCTGGGAATTGAACCGGGGTGACCTCTTGGTTCATAGGTCAACGCTCAACCACTGAACCACACCAGCCGGGCCCCCATGTTATACTTTTACAACCAGATGAATACCTCTTAAATTCTTATTTTCCCAGTACTTCACATTTTTCATTTTAAGCCCCCCCCCTTTTTTAAAGTTCTTTAAGAAGAAAACTATTCACAAAGCATTTATAGTGTATATTAAAGAGAAAATCTTTCCACTTGGCATATTTTTCTGGCTAAGTGAAGTTGACTCTTAGATTTTAAGAGTCCTTTGTGCAGGTTTGTGTCATCAGCACAATGTTTGTTAGAATTACCCAGATTGAGGATGGCTTATCTTCCTGCCTCTTGATCTGGAGAGAACAGAGATGAGGGAGGTTACGTAGGCAGCTGCTGATGCGATGCCTCCTGTACCTTCCAGAGACCAACGGGATGCTGTAGGCACCATTTGCACATGTAGTTCAAGAAAGACAGCAGCCAGTCCCAGAAACTGCTCCATAAGTGAACTTCTGCAAATAGATCACTTAACTTTGTAAAAGAAAAGATCACTTTTGGTAAAACAAGGGAAGTTGGTAGAACAAAAACATTCAGAAGTGGACTTATGAGCAACACGATGCTGGAGAATGCTGGAGAACAGTGTGGAATGGAGGCCCACAGGATGCGAGCATTCCCAGTTGCTTTCCTGGTACTCGAGAATGTTATGATGTATTGGAGAGGATATTTGGTTAGGAATGTAGCATTTTCCGGAAACATGTGGTAGTGCTTTAAAATGAAAAGTTCCTGATCTTTTAAAACTATCTTCCAATATTTCATTTTTCTAGGAAATAATGTTGCTTTTTGTCCTTCCCAGTGTCTTTAATGTTGAAAGAAAAATCTTCTTTCCACTTAACCCCGGTATATATTCAGATTAATAGCTGTATTAGTTTCTTGTGACTGCTGTAACAAATTACTACACAGTTGGTGGCTTACCACAACAGAAATTTATCCTCTCACAGTTCTGGAGCTGGAATTCCGAAATCACTCTCACTGAACCCAAATCAGGGTATCAGCAGGGCGTCCCTTCCCTGGATGCTCTAAGAAAGAATTTGTTTCTTGCAGCTTCTGGTGGCTGTCGGCTGCTTTCATTGGCTGCGTCACTCCAGTATCTGCCTCCGTGTCCCATTGCCTTCTCTGCTGTCTGTTTCAGATTTCCCTCGGCCTCCAGTTTCTAAGGACACTTGTGATTTCATTTAGAGCCCACCTGGATCATCCAAGATCATCTTCCCATCTCCAGATCCTCAACTTAATCACACGGACAAAGACCCTTTTCTTACATAAGGTGGCATTGATAGGTCCCAGAGATTAGGGCCTGATATACTTGGGGGCTGTTGTTCAGCCTGCTACAGTAACTACTTTTTAGATTCACACATGCTAGTCTCAGGGTTCTCAGAAATCCATGAGTGACATACAGTAATACGTGTCCGATTAATCCTGCCTGATTGCAAATTCCATTAAAGTGAAAATGTCATGCATACCTTACATTATGCTTTGCTCACAGGACATTGACTTAGCCTCATCTTGTTCCAGGAAGAACTTACGGCAGTTTATACAGAAATATGAAACACAGCAAGATAATGTAAATTAGAAATAGAGGAAATAAAGTAAATGAGGATAAGGACAGCAGATGCAGCAAGGAATGAAGCTCTAGTAAAACAAATGCAATTCTATCCTTTTTGTTAATATTACATAGAAAACAAATTCTTGCTTTGTGAAAAAAAAATTTTTTTGTTTCAAAACAATAAAATAATCCTTCCTTCCCCTGCTGAATAGTAATAGGCAAAATCTCTTATAGTGTAGGGATCAGATTACCCCCACAAAATAATTCTTCTGCAAATTTCAGTTAATTAATTATAAACCTTCAACAATGGGAGCTAGGTGTTATACATTTTGATTTATGATTTTTAAATCATAAATCAGAGCTACCTCCTATTGTTTTATTTTCCTGTTAAATAGAAGTTTTAAAGTAGTAGTGATGCATACATAAGATGAAGTCAGTCATTTTCCACACATCCTATTGTTGCAATTAAAATTCTTGTAAAATCTGATCATACAAATGATAGATATTATAGTATATGGGAATCTATTTTGAATTGCCTTCCCTAATGTACACCTTGTTTGCTTGATACTCTTGGTGGGCAGAATCTGAAAAGTTGCTTTATAAGATTGATAAGCAAGAGGGTTCATTTTTGTGGACTAGGATAAGATTTGGTACTTGGTGAGCGAAAGTAAATAATAAATGAATACTTCCTCAAGTATTGATTAGTCAAATAAATATATCAACAACTACATCGATAGTCATATCGATGACTATAGTAATAGCAAAGATTCGACAACCACTGAATGTTGAGAGACAGAGGGACAGTGTTTAAGATTCCAGACCAGTCAAACTGCCTGGATTTTAATCCTGCCGATGTCACCATTAATATGACCCTGAACAAGTTACTTCATTTCTCTGGGCCTTGGTTTTTCCATATGCAAAGTGAGGGTAATAATAGCGTTTACATCATAGGATTGTAATGAGGGTTTAACAAGTGAATACAATCAATGTTCTTAAAACAGTGCTCAGCACCGGGTAAGTACTATATAAATGCTTGCTGTTGCTTTTAGTAGTACATGCCAAGAACTTTACATGCATTATCTTATTGAATCCTTATGCGAACATTTTGGAATAGATACCATTACTTTTAACTCATTTATAGACAGGGAAATGGAAGGTCAGAACAATTAAGTGAGGCCCTGCCAGTGTGGCTCAGTGGTTGAGCATCGACCTATGAACTAAAAGGTCATGGTTCCATTCTCGGTTGGGGCACATTCTCAGTTGTGGGCTCAATCCCCAGTGTGAGGCGTGTAGGGGACAGCCGATCAATGTTTCCCTCTCATCATTGATGTTTCTATCCCTCTCTCCCTCTCTCTTCTTCTCTCTGAAATCAATAAAAAAAATATATATGTTAAAACTTTTTTTTTTTAAATCATGCTACTTAGCCTGGCTGGTGTGGCTCAGTGGTTGAGTGTCGACCTATGAACCAGATGGTCAAGATTCTATTCCAGGTCAGGGCACATGCTCAGGTTATGTCTCAATCCCCAGTAGGGGGCATGCAGGAGGCAGCCAATCAATGATTCTGTCTCATCATTGATGTTTCTATCTCTCTCCATCTCCCTTCCTCTCTGAAATCAGTAAAAAAAAGTATATATATTTTTAAAATTCATGTTACTTAATAAATACAACAAAGTCATGAGGAAGGTCATGGTATTCTCATCTTAGATGAGGAAACTGAATGATAGTAGTTACAGAACTTTCTCCAACGTGTATAGCCTGCACATGTTGGACCCCGGATTGGGAATCAGTAAGCAGCTGTTATTTCTGGTATCTTGCAACTGGGATGCAGTGTATTCCAGTGCAGCCTTGCTGACGGAATGCAAAGCCATGGAGAAAGGGCTGTGCTCTGAGGGCAGAAGTTTGAAGATCCTGGTGTCAGTTGCTTAGCAGCATGCTTAAGACTTCTGAGTATCCCGAAAAGCTTCTAGTGACAAATTTAGATTTCTGCTCTTGCTATTTAAATGTTCTTTAAAAATAAGACACAAATAAAACTTTTAATATGTATGTGTCTATGTCCCTTTACTCTGCTTTATTTTTCTTCATAGGACTTTGTCACTTTATATTATGAATAATTATTTGTTTTCTTTTTCTCCCAAGGAGCATTTAAGCTCCTTGAGGGCAGGGACTTTGACTGTTTTCATTATTGCCATATCCCCAGGTCTAGAAGCGACTGGTTCATGGAAAGCATCTGTCCATGCTTGTGGGGAAAATGATGAATGGCAGAATAAATAGTATTGAGTAGATATATCATATATGACCATGGAGTAGGAGCATGTCAACGTAAAGATAGAACTAAATTGCTCTTATTAAGAAAAAGAGTGAGGGGGATATGGAGACGGTAAGGGGGAAATATGGGAAGTGAGAGGAAAGCCACAAAGACAGTCCTGGAGAGAGAAGAAATAGAATGGAAGAGAGAATGAGATGCCGGGAGCGGAGGAGAGAAACTTAGGACAAGAGACGCTTCTAATGATGTGTTCCCAAGAAATACTATAAAGCACTTCTCAGTGTCCCTTGTGGGATCTGTAATAAATTCTGCAATGCACATTCAAAATGCTTGTGCAAATAGACTTTTGATGTGGTGACTGGACAGCTGATGTATATTTTACAAACAAAGAACTGGGTGTTCAGCTTCTCCCCATCTCCATTAAGCAAATATTGAGCGAATGCTTAGGCTGTCGGTGTGAGATGTGCAAATAACCACGTGCTTTGAGTGCCCGTTTTTCTCTCCGTCCTGGCGCGGAGGTTCCGAAGGGGCGGAGGAGGGATGAGAAGGAGAGAGCTGCAGCCACTGCCACGGGGAATGGTTCGCCTGGGCAGCTGGTTTGCAGGCAGTTGAAAACCTTGGGTCAGCAATGCCTGTTCAACTATTATTTTTTAAAATATATTTTTACTGATTTTAGAGAGGAAGGGAGAAGGAGAGAGAGATAGAAACATCAATGATGAGAGAGAATCATTAATCGGCTGCCTCCTGCACGCCCCTCACTGGGGATCAAGTCCACAACCCAGGCATGTGCCCTGAACAGGAATCGAACCGTGACCTCCTGGTTCATTGGTTGACACTCAACCACTGGGCCACCCCAGCTGGGCTTGTTCAAATTATTTTAACTGGACAGATGAAAGTCTCATTTGAAGAAATAGAATTTACAATCATTTGGTGGCATTTTCTTCTGTAATACACGTGTGGCTTGCTCTGATTGGCTACTTTATTGCCATTTACGAGAAACTATGTCCATATTCTTGTGTTGCTTAAAAACGTTATTCGATATGCTGCAAGTAGTTATTGAACTAGACCTGAAAACACTTATTTCCTTCCCTGAATGTGCTACCTCCCCCACGTTCTCACTGATGGCCTGCTAGGGTTTGAAATATTGATGAGGATGGATCCATTCACCTCTGTATTTCACTGACCTTTTAATGAAAAGGATTTTTAGCTTTGTTGAGAATTTAGGGCAGAGGAAATCTTTTGCAGAAATAGCAGATTATGTGGCTATTCTTTCAGTTTCATGAAACTCAACTTGGATTCTGAAACATGATATTTGAGTCATCACTAGCCTTACACTAATAAATTAGCATAAGCTTATTTTTAAGTAAACTTCCGAGGTTACTGTGTCATTTATAAAGCAGATTCTTCCTGTAAACGCTATGTAAATAGATGGTATAATAATTTCTTTAATCAGTTTTTCGTTTAGGTCCTAAGTAAATACTATCATTGTGCTATGAAACTATCTCTGACATCCTAGCAGGCCTGGTAAAGGCTGCTACTCATACATGAGTGTTTTGAGCGATGACATATATTCATCAACACATTGGGGAAGTGCTCTCTTGACCAGACTTGATGGCTGGCCCACCATTGGACATGTTCTCTGACTCCCCCTTTTCCAAACCCACTTTCTGCTTTCCCACGTTTGCTCAGGCGTCCACCTCAAATGCTGTTTCCCCTCCGTTCAGCTTGTCAGATCCCACTAATGAGCTCCTGGTTTTCCCACTGGAAGTAATCCTCCTCTCCGCTCAACTCCCACAGCACTATGGATCTGCCTTACGTCCTTAAGAAGTAGTCTTGTGATTTAGAGTTGGGAGGGACTTAATAAACGATCTCATACCATCTCCTCATTGTGCAGATGAAAGCACTGCATTCTCCAGGGGATTTGCCTGGGCTGGTTTCTTCTGTATGGGCAATAGAACAGGAACTTGCTTTTCTGCCTTGCAGCCCTGTGCTCCCATCTTATACTTTCAGCTGGCAAATCTTATTCTCCTTATAAAATTACCAAAGGTAAATAATTACTTTGAAAGGAACTTGGAAGAGTATGATATTTGAATATTAGGATATCACTGACATACAAATTTAGCTGATATACTCAATTTCGTATTTAAGTACTTCAATTTTCTATTGGACTCGTCTTCCCAAGTACTTAAATCTAAAAATTAAATATATAGATATAGTAAATCTAACATTCTCTTAAATGTTGTGATATTACTTGCAAATTTAGTAGGATTTCCCCTTAAAGATCACATTTAAATCGATTATCAAGTTACACTAAAATGGAAATTATAAGCCTGATAGTCTCTCAATAGACCAAATTCTCTCAAACATAATATAAAATACCAAATATTCAGATGCCTTCCCACAAATATACTAATTCTGTACCTTTGGTTTTATTAATGTCTTCATTCAATTCTTCATTCAATAATTACCTAAAATATCTAAGTGCTAGGCACTGTTCTAGATTCCAGAAAAACTCAAGCAACCAAGATGAAAATTTCTGCCCTTGGGAAGTTCATATTCTAGGGAAGAGAAAAAGAGTAAATAATGTAGATTCATAAATGACGTAGTATACTAGATGTTGGTAAATGCTAAGGAGAACAATACATTGAAGAAGGTTGTGAATGTGGGGGTAGGGGGAGTGGTGGTAGGTGATTCTACACCTCTCTGAGATTGATACTCTGCACAGAGACTTGATCTGAACTTACTTTCCAGCAGAGAGGCATGGCTTTCTGAACACACCGGAGGCTGCACAAGTCCCAGAGGTTTGGGTTAGGACTATATAACCACTCTTGACCCTGGTGAATACTTTGAACTTGTAATTGCCATGTCACCACTCCATGACTTCTAAAGGGAAACCTGCAATCCCACATCACTTGGATGGATTTTGTATTCCTTTGGCTCTTACAAAATGGAAGCATACTGTCCACCCAACCGTAAAGATCTTCGCGGGAACCCTGCATTCCTTCATATTCTTCAGACTATTCAATCTTAACAGACATAGCTGACTGAATTCCAGGCATCCCTCATGGTTTTATCTTGCAATTTGGACACAACTTCTCCAGTCACTTTCCTGGTCAACTTTAGTTCTCCAGGAGACAATGAAATTTAAGAGGAAAAACACCATGCTTTTTGGTCTGTTCAGCTTCTCGTTTATCACTGTGTAGTGTAGAGAGCAATGGGTAACCCAAGTAGACCCTCAATACAGGTCTAGGGTGGGATAGTGCAGCCCAAACACACAGGGTCATCCCACTCAGGCTCCTGATTGCAGGCAACTGCTCAGAGACCTGATCCCTCAAGTGTGAATAGGAGTTGCAGAAGTCCCCACACGCCTCAAAGCACTTCGTAAAGGAAGACCCACTATAGGAATCCTAGTTTTCCTTAGTTCAAGGTTTACTTTAAAAATCGCTTAAAGCATTTCACAAGCAGATAATTCTTTTCCTTTTCTATGCAGGATTTATGATAATGTGCACTACTGTTTTGTTTTTACAATGATGATCATTTCATTGTACCTGGTATATATTTAGCACACAAGTTCTTTTTCACAGGATAGCTTCGGTGTTGCAGAATGATCTTGAATTTCTTCCTTTTCACTCTGTGGTACTAACTATTCCTTCAGTTTACTTACTCAACACCAGTGATCTTTGTAGGAACCAAAATCTGAGAGGACAGCTCTTCTTTAAAGTGAGTCTTTTCTGCTCTTACGCACGTTGCCATTGTTTGAGCATTTGGAGAAAAATCCAGAGATGGTTTCAAGAGGGCTGTGTTGCTCTGGGGAGCAGCATCTTGCAGCAATCTGGGTAAGGGGGGTGTTTGAAAGTCATTTCAACAAGGAAAGTCACTTTCTACCTGGAGTCTAAGATCACCTGCATCTTCCACGGCACAGAACTCTGATGCCATCCTGACACCATGTGTCCATCATCTTTGGCCCGTAGCTCTGGTTATTGCTGTTCTTCAGCTTGCCCTCTGTAACAATGCCAAGACCAAAATTCAGGAAAGCTAGGGTGTCTGAATATAATATCTCTTCAGGAAGACTTAGGAATAACCAAGAGAATTAAATAACATGTTAGTCCTGGTACAACGAAGAACTAAGGTAGCTGGGGATTTCAGTGTTAGTGTCGAGGCAAACGAGCTATTTTACCTTATTAGTACATGCTGTCTGTTTTCTAGAGAGGCAACCAAACTGAGACTAACTAGTGTCATGGGATTTAAATACCAGAGGATGAATAGCTAAAGAATTTGGGTGTTTCAACTCTGGAATCTCAGAGGGAAGGTGGGGTGGAGATAGGGGAGGGAAGAGATCAACCAAAGAACTTGTATGCATATATGCATAACCCATGGACACAGACAATAGGGTGGTGGAGGCCTGGGGCAGGGGGCTGGAGCAGGCTATAAGGGGTCAATGGGAGAAAAAAAGGGACATATGTAATACTTTCAACAATTAAGATTAAAAAAATACATAGGTAAACCTATTTTGTGCAATGTTGTTGTCTTCTGTGAAGTGTAATCTAATGCTATTTACTGGGGCAGCATGTAGGAACATTCACTACGTGGTTAGTAGGAGGAGGAGTTTCCTTATCTAACTGAAATGTATAAAATAATTTGCCAAAAAAAGAAAAAAAGAATTTGGGTGTTTCATACTAGTAACTGAGGACAGACCTCGATAGAAGCATATGTTATTTTAAGATAATATTTATTTACTGACAAACATTTGGTGAACTCTTCTGTATGCTAGGCAATGTATAGATTCTGGGGCTACACTGATGAACTGAAACAGATGCTAAAATGTGTCAGCAGAGATAATTAGGAACATCCGGGCCTTCTCAGTGTATCTTGGATGGTGTGAGCCATAGGTCTTTGGGCAGTTTCTCTCTTCTCCGACGTTGTCAAAGGCCAGGATTTCCCAGGAGAATTGGAGTTAGTCCGTATTGGATGGTGCGCTGATTGTGGGGTCTACGGAGTCTCTGGGACATGAGGGAGATTCTTGGGCAGTTTTTCATTTGGAAAGTTGGCTTTGTACAGCCTCCGTCCTGGTGGTGCCTGACCAAATCCCCCCTTCTGGACAGTGCTTATGGACAGGGCTGCCCCGGGACACTTCTGGCTTCAGAAAGGCACTACCGTGCTCCTTTGCTGCTGTGCTTTATAGAAACCAGTTAAGCATAATGACTGAGACTCCCCGGGAAGACAGGTAGGCATCGATGCTGAGTCACTGCCGGGAGCCTTTATTAAGCCAATATTTGTCAAAGCATGCTAGTTGGCTGGGCATTGAAAAAAAAATCAATGTAAACAGCACTGTGCCTTCTCTAAGGCAAATGTGCAAACATCAAAAGCACATAGAGTGCAGGGGAAGTAGGTAAACCCGAACAGCTGCACAGGGTTGTCACTTTTGATTACGTTTAAATACAAGCTACCTTTTTTCAGGAGTCGTGAGCTGAAGTCGTGAGCAAAGCGCTGTAGGAGTTGCGTTTTTGGAGAGAGTGAGGTGGAGAGAAGAGGCTCCCTCTGTAATAGTCAGGAGACGAGTGTTGAGGGGGTGGTTTCTGAGAAGTGGTTGAAAGTGGAAGGGAGGGAACCTGCCATCTGGGTGTGATGACATTCCAGACCTTGGGCACAGCGTCTGAAAGTCCTCCTCTTGCTTTTGGAGTACATGAAGAGAAGAAAACATTCATTACCTTGGCTGAGAACAGCTGGGGAGTCAGGATGTTAAGAGCACTGGCTCGGCTATCAGACATCATCATCCCTACACTGTCCTTCCTCGGTACCCTGGACAACTGCTAAGGAAACGTTGCCATACAGGGTCCCAGTTAAGCTCCCAAACACAACTGTGTGGTAGGTGACAGTGTCTCTGTTTCACGATGAGTAAATGGAGGCCTAGATGATTTAAGTAGCTTGTGCACTGAGTACTCAAAAATCACTATGTGCATTGTATGTGTGTTTGTACACACACACACACACACACACACACACACACTGTGGGGATTAAGAATGCAAGGAATGTTATTTTTGAGACTTTATACCCATCACTATATTATAAACAACGAGGGTAGCCAAAAAGACAAATTCCCCCTTTTTGAGGAATTTTCAATAGAATCAGTCCTTATACAATAAATAGGAATGAAGGAAAAAAGGAATGGAAAGAGGGATGAAGGCATATTTGGAAAGCAGCACTAAGGTGCATGCAGAATACTGGGGCATCCAGCAGGGCCAGGGTGGCCCAGGGTGGCCCAGAATTGGACAGGAGAACCCGTTGGAGGGGTGAGCTTGGAGCCAGGTTTTGTAGTTAGAAATGATAGGATAGAAACATTTGAAAGAAACATAGGTAGATGAAGAGTGCCTAGTGAAAGGCCTTGATTAGAAGCACATATTGATGTCCCTGATATTTCTCCATATGACTCCACCGAAAGATCTTAAGGGAAGTGCTTTTAACAAAAACAATGAACCAAACGTCACTGGATTGTGTGAGAATAAAACATTTATAAAGTCTGTGAAAGATTTTAAGAACAACAAGACAAGGATCAAGGTTTAACCATCTTTTTTCCTGCAAAGCCAATCTCTAGCAACTTGATTGACACTCAAATGTTGATTAAATGTAAATAAATGATGGTAGTAATTGGGAATGTGTAAGATAAGATATACATAAAGATTTTTAATAGAGAAAAGGAAAGACATACTGAAAGGGAAACTTTGTCTAAAACCAAAAGTACGAAATTATTGTTGTCTCAGTAAAAGCTGTGAGTTCTATGGGGAGAAAAGGAGAGTATGACTTGGAGTCCAGTTACAGAGGACAGAATCCACCCACCTATTTTAAACAGGAAGGCATTCCAGAGCCGTGTTAAATGGCCACAGACTCACTGTATGGCTGAAGTGGTAGACTCTACCAGGGGTGGGCAAACTTTTTGACTCGAGGGCCACAATGGGTTCTTAAACTGGACCGGAGGGCCAGAACAAAAGCATGGATGGAGTGTTTGTGTGAACTAATATAAATTCAAAGTAAACATCATTACATAAAAGGGTACGGTCTTTTTTTTTTTTTAGTATTATTCATTTCAAAGGGGCCGGATCCGGCCCGCGGGCCGTAGTTTGCCCACGGCTGCTCTAGACTAAGCTTTCAGGAACAACTCTTACAGCTACTCCCCAGAACTGGGGCACTCCGTTGCTGCTGCCATAGCTACTATTCAGAAGCATTTGGGATCAAGCCACCCCTTTGGGACCTGCCTTGTCACCAAGCTGCTGCGCCTGTGGTTGGCTGCAGAACTGTGCTACCCCTGCTCCTGTTTGCAGCAGCTCAATGAATGGGTCACACCATGAAGTTGGGGGGGCGGGGAAGCGGGGGGGGACATGGAAACCTCCCCCACAGAAAGCTGATGCCTTCAAGTCTGTGCTTGGCTGCGGGAACAGCAGAGGTGGTTGAAGTGCAGCCTCCAGCTGCCAGGGCTTCTGACTGACCTAACCCGTCTCATAGCCTCTGGCTCTGAGGAGGCCAGCCTCTGGGGCTTGGCAGTGGAGACAGACGCAGGGGGAGGCAATGTAGGAATAACAAACATATCTGGAAGGAAGAAATTGTTGGTGTTTCATTTGTATAAGACAGTAAACATTTGATTTGTGTCTGATTATTAGCATTAGGCATTTTGTTTTCAGAATATTTCAATACATGTATTTGTGAAGAGAAGGCAACAGCTTATAGAATTGAAAAGAGTGGTAGAACTTTTAAATTAACAAGAAAAAAATAGGAATGAATAGAAATTCTACCAAGCCAGCAAAATAGTAAAGAGGAAAAAAAGGAGTAAACTAAATTATAAATATAAAATAACAAGTCAAATATACTATTGTTACATTAAAATATAAAAGGTGCAAATACCCTTACATAAAATGAGAGACTGCTGGCATAAAAATATAGATGAGAGTTGCTATAAGAAATATACTTAATTTTTTTGAGGTTGAGGGAACACAGAGATAGGCAAAACTACTCAAGGCAAAGAGCAAACAAAACATGAAGAACAACAACTAAATTAGTAAGAAAGCATAAAACTGTAGAAAGAAGTGCAGTTTGTAAAGTCATAAAATTCTATGCCCAATTGGCATATCAGCTAGAAATGCATAATCAAAAGCTATCACAATTGCAGGGAGAACTGTTAATAATTGGTGTAATAAAATATACCAATAATTTATATTGGTGTATTTTAATGAGTAAATAGTAGATAATAGGTAAAGACAGAAAGGCTTTGAATGATCCAATTAAATTGAATTAACAGGATATATTTTAAAACTTTATATAGAACTTAATGTTCTTACCCTAACTCCGTTGGTGCCATAAAGCACTTAGAAAAATTAATGAAATAATTGGTCCAAAGAATACCTTAAAACATTCAGAAGAGCTTTTATAGACCAAATTCTTTTATTATTGTGTAACAATATTAGAAATAAGTATTAAAATATAACTGAAAATATTTAACAACTTAGAAATTAAGAAACATGCTTGGGTCAAATGTAAAAATGAAATTCTGAAATATCTAGAAAATAATGAAAGAGAGAACCTCCAAAATCTGAGACACAGAGTAGTCACAAATCATACAAGTTAAAATTAAGAAACTAGAAAAAAGTACACTAAAATAAGAAAGAATTTTAAAAGATGGAAGCAGAAATTAATAAAATCAGAAACAGCATCCAGAAAAGTAGCAGAAAGGATAAATTCAAAAGTTAATTTTAGAAAAGATACAAACCTCTTGTGAACCTATTTCCAGAAAAAAGAGAACAAAGTTAGAAATGAAAAAGGAAAGATAACTAAAACATGGAAGAAATTTTAGAAGCTGGAAAATACCATGTACAACTTTTTGGAAAATAAATTGTAAACATGGAGCAGGGATCTGCATACGTTTCCTATAAAGGACCATACAGTAAATGTTTTAAGCTTTGCGGGTCAAATAGTCTGTGTCACACTCTATTCTGTCACCGAAGCTCAAAGGACCCATAAAAACAAATAGACATCATGAAAACAAGTGGGCATGTCCATGATCCAATAAAACTTTATTTACAAAAATAGACGGGGCCCGATTTGGCCCGTAGGCCACATTTTCTGACCCCTGAACTAGAGAAAGCATAGCAAAATATAAACTACCAACATTGATCCAAGAAGAATATAAAACTTCAGTAGATGAATTAATCACTACAGTGGGGCCTTGACTTACGAGTTTAATTCGTGACTTACAAGTTTAATTCGTTCCGTGACGGAGCTCGTAATTCAAATTACTCGTATGTCAAATCAAAAAGTGAACGAGTGAGACACGTGATGCTGGGCTGATGTTGTGGAGTTCACTGTGACGTTTGCTGCACCAACTAGCGGTGGGGTATCTGAAGCTGGCTTGTAACCCGAATTTTAGCTCGAAACTCAAAGCAGAAAATCGGCCGAGAGACGGCTCATATCTCGAAAAACTCGTTAGTCGGGACACTTGTAAGTCAAGGCCCCACTGTATATTTAATGTAATTCCATTCAAAGTGCCAACAAAGATATTTTGGAATTGGATAAAATGCATGTAGAGGACCTACAGAAGAATAAATGTTGACACTAGACACGGCATTGTGGGAAAGGATGACTTACTATTGTACCATTTGGCACATAGATCTAGTATGAATTCTGAATTAAGAGCAGCAAGATACAGAGGAGTCTATAAATATGCCATTTTTATCAAACAGTGGCAAAAAAGCATGTGTATATATAATCATGTATGTACATGTGCACACACACATTGCCAAAAAAATAAGCAAAGTCTTGTGTTATCTTAACTCCAGAAACTGTCAAATGCACTTTTGTTTTTATACCTCCTTATGTTTTTAATGGTGTTGAAGAACAAAGGGTTTTAGCTGGGGGTTCGAGGGGGGAGGAAGGGGAACACTTCACATTTAAGAATAATTATTGGAGATTGGTTTTGGAGGCTTCTCGTGAGAAAGTGTCCAGGTTCTATGGCATCACCTATTGAATAAGCTATCCCACAGTTATCCAAGCATATTGCTCATTTCACCAAGGCCTTCACAGCTGGTTAGGTTTCGGAACAAGCTGCCGTAGCTGGGAAAACCAACGACCCCAGTGGAAAGAAACTGTACCTCTCTCCTCTGTTTAAACAGCTGCATCATCAACTTGTTATCCAGTGGAAAGGCACGTTTGCGTTCCTCAGTGGATCTGTCTTCATGTGCTGTTGATTCTTCCTTCCACAGCTGTGTTCTGAGTATAGCTAAAAGTGGCCTCATCCCATTTGTATATATAAAATAATGACTATAGCTGACACCAAAATTCATGAAACATTGCTTGCCCTTACTATGTGCATTTCTAATAATTTCTACTCTATTCTAGTCTGCTTTATTTTGTTTCATTAAAAAAATGCTGGTCAGAGCCCATTAAGTTGACTTACTAACCCATTCAATGGGTAGTGATCTGCAGTTTGAAAAAAATATCACATCAAAGGACTCCTATCAAAACTGCATGCATGGCATTCCATGGTCAGAAGATTTCCACTGGGCTGGCAAGGTAGTTAGTTACTCAGGGAGGTCAAACCCAGACCTAGGCATGTTTTCTGTTCTTTAGTCCATGCCGATAAGTCCAGCTCATACAGAAGACAACCTGACATCAGGTTCCTTAAGGTAGTTTCAAGTCATAGGCAAAGCACTGTGATACTTTTAGAGAATTAGCTTAAGCTGAGGGCAAATACTTTTTTACTTTGTGGTTGATACCTTAGATAATGAGTTTTTCCCAACAGTTGGGACTGTCATGAGTAGTCTGGTCATCTTGGTATAAATAGAAGGCATCTCAGTTGATTTCACCTCTGCCCTAAGCATTCTTGGATTATCTTTCCCATGTTGACTTGAAAATCATATACTCATGTTGGAAAAAAAGAATTTCCATAGCAAACTAAAGAACAATGAAGTACATTCTTTTATAATAAGTACCCCAGTTGGGCAAACTGCTAAATTAATTCTTAAGATCAGTGGTACATTTCATTCCAATTCAGGATTTGTGTGGGCCAGAAGCACAGAGGTGGCTGATATGTTGGCTCATAAAGTGAAAGTATTCGAAAACATGACTTAGGGTTTGACCACAAAGGAAAATGATGTATGTATGTTATATCTAACTGGATTTGGGTACAAAGAATTTCAAAAAGAAGACGAAAATGGACTCTGCCTATGGCATCCTTTGTAGTAAACCTAATTTAATATGTGTATTAAAAAGCATTTTTTAAAATACTCATTAGGAGAGAAAGGCTGTCATAGCCTGCCATTAACTTTATTATTTAATCTAACTTTCCCCCCTAGTAATTAACATTGGTGCCTTTGATGTGGTGTTGTCAAAAGCTCGTTCATCACATGGGAAAGAGCAGAGGAGGAGGACTGGCAACCTCTCTCTTCTTGGTATTTTTCCATAAGACTTTTCACCAACCCCGTTGCTACTTCCTTCTGACTCTGAAGTAGTTCCAAATCTGATATTATAGGAGCTTAATTTTATTTCCTTACCACATGAGTATTTGACATAAATTGAAACTTTCTCCCCTCAAGGTATTTAATAAGCAGCAGAGAAAGAAGAATGTACAGTAAAAGCAATAGTGACAATAGCTTCCAGTTGACAAGACACCTGACAGAAAGGGGGTGCTGAGATGGGGAAAGTCAAAGTATAGGTCCTCCTAAGACCCACCTTTCCATTTTCCTCCCCTTGCTAGAATTCTCCGCCAACATTACAGTATTGGGAGTTAGGATGGAAAGGAAGTATAGGTAGAGCTTTCTGCTCTTAAGGCATTTGCCATTTCTTTCTGTAGCTGAAAACAGTGAGCCTCAAAGTAACTGAAAGTGCCAGATTGGAAGGCGTTTCTATGAGCTATAGTGGCCATAATATAACTAAACTATCAGCTGTGACTCTGTGACTGGCAAGAATTAATATGCTTTGCTTGGTTTGTAGGATTGTCAAAAAATAAGACACCTAACTTGTGACCAGTCCCAAATGAAGCAGACTACAGCCTCTGGGGCTCCATTTTCAGAATTAAGACCTAGGTCGTTCTCTCTGAAAACTGCACGGAAGTAGGTGGCCTGGGAGTCACTGCAACTACCAAACTGATGACAGGAAACCAGTGGGACTAAGAGCCATCATCATTACATCAGCATGCCTTCGCATTTTAAAGAATACTCAATACATTTTCTTTTGCTGTACCAAGGAAATATGATGCAATATCCCTTTTTTTTTTTTGTCTCCACTCTACGTTTGACTATGGTGACTTATTTACAGCATATGATGTTATGTGGAATTTTAATTCAGCTGTCTTCTAAAATATAACTAACATTTTCTTTTAAAGGGAATAGTTCCTCGCTGACCTTGGGGTTTTATTTTGCTTTCGGTGTGTGTGTGTATGTGTTGGGTTATTTTGTTCACATGGTATTTTCTCCGTCTCTTTATTTCAATAATCATCCTGGCCTTCTTTCCTAGTGGACGGTTTCGCAGAGGAACAGCTTGTCCTTGGACACTTGCTTCTCGCCCATTGTCCACGCGCTGGCTGTGTTTCCCTGAGCACAGACAGCAGCTTGTCCACGCTTCTCTTCTCAATGAAGAAGAGAGAGACCAAATGTTCTTTTCCAGGTTCCATGAAAATAATGGATTTAATTCTTTTTCCTTAATTTCGACAGGAAAAAGGATAACGATGTATTCAAAATTGGGTGAATGGTATTCTTCCTTCTAACTGAAAGGGTGTAGAGGAGCCTACCCACTGCTAAGTATCACTGTTGCAGCAGAATAGATGCGGAGAACAGCGGTGTTTTCCATTTGGTTGGCTATTCTCACATGTTGTTTGTCAAAATAGAGAAATAGGGTGCAGATGTTCTGAGTATCAGACCAAACGTACTCTGAGTGTGTCTCTCTCCCTATCATCAGAGGGGAGAGAGCTCTGAATAAAGGAGGCAATGAACAACTGTGGGGCATCTCACAGTCCTCAGTGGCCTTCAGATACCTGTTTTTGCTCCCTTGCTCTGTTGGACAGCAACATACCTTGTCATGATGAACTGTTATTTTTTAAACAAGTTTAAGAAAAATGAAAAAGAACCAATATATACATGGTATAATGGCATGTGGAACCTGCAATTCTAAAGGCAGAATTGAAGTGAAATCATAAAAGATTTAAAATTGTCAACGAAGGACCCGACATAGCTACTACCTAGCCACCCGTTTTCCTGCTGACTTCTGTAGAGATGCTGTTGGGGAGAAAACTATGTCCAGCTATGACGGGTCCCCTGGGCCTCAGTGTATGAGACTACTGAGTGGAGCGGAGGATGGCTTTGATTCCAAGTGGAAAGTCTTCTTTGCCTGGTCAACCTGACTAGCACTCAGGACACCAGCCGTTCAGCTCTAGGCCTATATATGACTGCCCAGCTTCATTGCTAAGGAAATAAGCATCGATTTTCCCCCGCTTTGTTAGTTGGCTGAGTCTACTTTTCTGAGTGTTAATGAAGAGCCTAGAGAGAAAAGAGCATATTAGCTGTGGTTGCAAACACTTTGCCGCCGTCTGCTTTGGTGGTGGGCCTGCATCTGGCCCTCCCCCTGCACTCCCACAGGACTGCCTCCCTCATGCTCTGCCCTGACTCCCACACACCCCTTACGATGAAGCCAGGCCCACGCGTGGCCACTCCAGTGGGAGCGGGGCCTGTACCAAGTGTCCCACCGGGTTTCTTGAAAGGCTTGATTAGCATCCATGCTCTCCGTGGGAAGCATTTAATTATAAGGGCACTGACGGTGCAGTTCAGCCCTGCCTGGCTGGTTGTTTACAGCAATCACTGCCGCCATCTATTCATTATTCCTGTGTTAGACATGGGAACCAACAGTGTATGTAATTTAATCTCACTTAATCCTCCATACAACTGTGTGCGATAGTTACTGTGACTTTTTTTCTATTTTACAGAAGAGGAAAAGTGAAACTTAGAGAAGTTCCATGAGATGGCCAGGAGTATTCAGCTAACCATGTGTTGCTGGGACTAGACTCAGGCCCATCTCACACCAAAGGCCGTACTCTCTACTATACTGTGCTTCTCAGTGTACTGGGAGGAGTATGGCAGAAGGATTCAGGGCATTTTATTCCACTGCTGTGTTTATATCACCCTTTTCCATTTTCCTCCTCCCCTCCTTTTCCCTGTTCTGTCTGATTTACTTTCCTGGTGAGGTGGAGTGGGGGGCATGACTGTCCTCTCTACTGACGGTCACCGCTACACTGAGTCACTGTTTCTGAAGGTGCCACGGCAGCCCCCAGGAGATCAGTGATAAAAAAGGAGCTGAGAACCCGGGGGCTGAAGGAGCGCTGACAAATCCCTAAGCCATTTTCCAGTGACTTCCTGTGTGTGGAGTTTTCTGTTTGATGACATGGTTTCAGGTGGAGTGCTGAGGAAGGATGCGAAACGGCTCCTGTGTGTATGAAAAGCCTATGTATATTAAAATAGGAAACGTATATGCACATGGAAGACATGCAGATGCAAAACACATATTCATGAAAAACGTAGACCGCTTGAGAGGAGACTCTGCGCATGCGTGTCCCCCTCTCCCCGGCCAGCATCAGCATTAGCAAGTGCAAAGCTTAGAGTTCACCCTGCAGCAGCTCTTCCCCAAGCCTTCCAGAGTGAGCTGGGGGTCTGAGGGGATAAAGGCTGGGCCAGGCCTTCCAGGAGCTCACAACCCAAAGGGCTTTTGTTTTCCGGGAGGATAACAGGGACAGTTCAATTTATAGATCAATTGTCATGAGTTAGAGAATTCTGTGAAACAGTTTTCTGAAAGGTAAACAAAATAGCACAAAGCAAACAGCTAATACAAGGCCCCGTGCCTTTTAGTCCCTAAGGGCTGACTGGGACCACCTCGGATTTCAAGCTTATTTACTCAATTATAGGATTAAGTGTGACTTGTTAGTTTCCCTTGGCAACTTCTAGTTTACAATGAATTAGAAATGGCAGTTGACAGCAGGGAAAGATCTGGAAGAAACACCAACTCTCCCTTCTCAGCATTTCTCAGCATTTGTTTAAAGCTGGTTAAAGCCCCTGGAGTCATCAGTGCAGTTAAATACATTAAAGCATCAGGAAAGTAGTGTTTTCTTCAAAGAACATCTCTTAGCCTATGATTCCTTGGCTCAAAAACCTTCTGTGCTTCTCTACTGCCTCCTTTCTCCTTCCCAACTCCTTTCCAAGTCAAGGCCGTCCCCCAAAAGCCTAAGCCCAGGTAATGGAGCAACTCTCCATCCTTGGACCATACCTGAACTTTTGGTTCTGATGCTCTGTCAATGCTCTTCCCTACGAGATCTCCCTCCCCATCTCTACCTGTCGAAAATCTCTTTTATTTTATAAGTCCAACATCAAACAATATCTCTAGGAAGACCTTTAGGATTTGTTATTGGAATTAAACTTTATTTGTGCTAATAGTGCATGGTTTAGACCACAAATAAAGCATTTAAATACATTCTTTCTTGATTTGTAGTTAGCTGGGTACATTGAGGATATTCAGTTCTTTGAGGATAATTATGCCCCGCATTTCTGTATCACCCTTCAACAAGAGAAAGATTTTGTATAAAATGCATAATTTTTAAATAATTTAAGTAAACTTCAGGTCTATAGGACAGACACTTGTGTGGAATTCCCTGATAATGCTGGACAAACAGTATTGTCATCTTGTGGTGCTCTAGTCAACACGTGCATCTTTGGATCCCTTAATGTTTTAAACCAGAACTTTTGAACTAGTTATTACCTCTCCTTGGAAATCTCTTTTCTTTTTTATTTTATTTTTTAAGTTTATTCTTTATTGATTAAAGTATTACATATGTCTCCTTTTTCCCCCCATTGGCCTATCCCCTGCCACTCTCCCCCTCCCCCCAGCACATGCCCTCAACCCCTAGTGTCTGTGTCCATTGGTTATGCTTATATGCATGTATACAAGTCCTTTGGTTGATCTCTTACCTCCACCCTCTCACCCTCCCCTGCCTTCCCTCTGAGGTTTGACGGTCTGTTCGATGCTTCTCTGGCTCTGGATCTATTTTTGTTCATCAGTTTATGTTGTTCATTATAATTCCACAAATGAGTGAGATCATGTGATATTTATCTTTCTCTGACTGGCTTATTTCGCTTAGCATAAAGGAAATCTCTTTTCTTTTGGAGTTTGACATGGTACCACTTACATCATATTCTATTATTTAAAATGGGTGGTTTTCAACATTAGCTGCCCATCAGTGTCACCTGTGGGGTTTAAAAAAACACAGATGTGCAAGGTTGACCTCAAAGATTCCAGCTCAACTGGCCTGGAATGATGCTCTTAAATTTGGCTCCATGAATCATCAAAAGCTCAGGAAAACAAGGAAAGATAAGCTATCCATAGCTTCCAAAGTTGTGGTTGCTTTTAAGACTTTCTATATTCTATTTTAAATCTTCATCTCATATCCTTAATCCTTGTGACTGTCACAGAGATAATAATGAGATCAAACATGAACCTAGATTAGCCCAGAAACATCTGGGGCAGTTCCAAAGTTTTAATTATTGTTTCAGGCATGTCAGAGCTTAATTACAGTTTTAAGGTATAAACAAGTTTTGGTATGTTGTCCTACAAATACAGGAAATGTAAATAATTACCAACTAGGCTCTGTCTCAATGCACAACCAACAACCACCAAATTATTTTTAAGAAATGTACTACAAATTATATAGTTATTTTTCTGTTAGTTTATGTAAAGTACATGATAGTAAATAACTTGAAATAAATGATTATTTATCTATAATATGTCTTTGGTGTGTTCATCTGATTCCACTTAAATTGTACAATAGATTTCCATGAAAATAGAACTTTCCTTTCCCCCTCATATTCGTGTACATATTTGATATCAGATTTTATTCTAAAACTCACCGCCTCCCTCGTCACATGGAATCTAAACAGATTTCTAGGTATGACATGCTGTCCCCCTTGCTTTGTGTAGGAGGCACAGAGGTGAGAATGAATGAGAATCCTGCTCAGAGCCACTTACCCAGTTAGCGGCAGACCCGGCATTGCAATTCATCTCAAAGGCGTAGTCACATTTCTAAATGACCAGGAAAACAAAATACAGCAACCTTAAAACTATTCCTGAGCTATCTGGCCAAGTCTGTGCTTTGAATCAGAATAATCATGTGGTGACTCTCCCACTGGGGATCTCCAGAAAAGATGTTCCCAAGCTTTTCTAGACCATGAGGAGCTACATTAAATTTATCATCTGAAAAATATTTCCTAAAACACATTCAAAATCATGCTTGCTGAAATGTTTCGTCCTGCTTACTGCTCGCTGGGAGAAGGGCTGTGCCCTTTTCCTTGTAACACACCCTCCCTCCTGGTGTGAAATCTCTAGAGATGGCCTTTTCCAGAATAAATCTGTTGTGTGTGTTTTTTAATGTTACCACTTTGGCCTTCCAAACCCTGGAATCATTTTAGTTTTTAATCTGTTCCCTTCATAATCTCTGATTAAATAGTTCTAAACCACACATGTCCACCAATCAACCCCATTCAGTCTAGAGTGGGGCTGAATCAAGTTCACAAGCTCAGAAATGCCAGAAATGTAACTTTCATAGTTTTCCCACAGCTCATTTTCATGTCCATTTTGAGTTCTTTTTCTACCAGGGAGAATTTTAGAGAAATGTTTGTCCCCCAAAGCAGGAGACACTCCCCTCTTACTCCCTGCCTGGCCCTGAAGTAAAGACTATTCGGAGTGTAAGTGTGAGGTTCAGAATTCTTAAGAGGCAGAATAGTTGCCAGGAATTTTTTTTTAAGTAAAGTCTATTTTCCATTATAATTTAGAATATAACTAAAGTGCTAATCAAGTATGAAAACTTGCTATTTCTAAAATAACATATAATTTAATATTTCTTTGAAGTTAGGCCACATTTCAGAAACAAGAGTGCGTCTCTGATGAGGTGTACCCCAAAAGATTAGAACTGTGTGCCAAGTTGCCTGCTTGTCCTTTCCGTTTAGTGCTGAGGATTCAGATGAGAGGCAGAAACTATAAGCAAGTGAAGTGTTCATATTAGAAGTGGATGATTCCATAGGGAATTGAAGCTGCGCCTCAGAGGTGAGGGGTTGCATCAGCTGTTTTCAAAGAGTCTAAAAGAGGCATGTGGGTATCCACTACCCGAAACAGCAGAGTCACTTGTGACTCCAACAGAAGGAAAATAAAAGGAGGAGGTAGGAGATGTCCCAACAGAGTGTGGTTAACAGCAGCTCACTTCTGGAGCTCACAGGTGTAGGCTGGGAGAACGCCTCTGGTCAAGGCGATCTGGTCAAGGCCTGGGGACCTCTGAGTGAGCCTGAAGCTCCAATGAAAGAAGCAGAGGCTGGGGTCCGAGAAGGTCACCACTGTCAAAGCCCTGCCAGCAACTAGGATTATACCCTGGGCCTCAAGCCAAGACCCTGGCTCTCTGCCTAATGTGAGTGTGATCTTGAACTCTGTTTGGCTCTCTGAGAGGAGAAGGGGCCCAAGGTCTGTCTGCGTTCAGGGGTAGAATAGAAAATCTGTGGTTCGTTTCCAGTGGGTCTTGATTAGGGCAGGAGCAGCTCAGCCACTGGGAGGCCTCTGCAGTGCTTTAACCCTGTAAGGCAGTTTGAGTCTCCTGTGCCTACTGTATTCCCAGTGTCTTGCGGAGTATTTAAAACCGACAGTGGCAGGGTTAAGTGATGTTTCGCTGCTTCACTGGAGATGGAAACATTGGGAAGTTCCCCTCTTTTACTTTCCACCTCTGTTCACTTGCAGTGGCTACTCCAGTCCTATCCTTACACACATGCATGGATGCACGGGGAAGGGGTATGTGTTTACAAACACATGGCTAGATTCCAAACGGGGAGGTCCAGGGACACACTGAAGCATGCCACCTGAATATAGACAAAGCAGGGGACCCAGCTTGACCACGCTCTCTCTCCGAACATCAACTTTCTCATCTATAAATTAGCGGTAGTGATACCTACCCATGTGAATTAATGTGCACAAAACTCCTGGCCTAGTGCCTGACACATTGTGGACACAGTCAGCCCGTGCGCAGAGCCATAATTGTGGGTGTGGAGCTGTCTCTGGGAGCAGAGCTTCCCCACTGGGTCTCAACTGGGTGTCGTTTGTCCTACAGGGGACACCGGACAATGTGTGGAGACATTTTTAATAGTCACACCTGGAGGGAAGGGTGCTGCTGGTATCTGGCTGTTAGAGGCCATATGTCCTCCTAAACATCCCACAATGCGCAGGACACAACAAAGACTCCCCCTGCCCAAATGCCAGTAGTGCCCGGGCTGAGAAACCCATCTGGCTAAATAGTCATAGCAAAGAGGGACAAGGCTGATTTTCCTTCATCCCTAGGAAAAAGAATGTGTTGAATACTGTTAACATACTACCATTACTGGCTCATCTGGCACCGAAGGAGATAAAGAGCCCAGAGATGCTAGACACAGCTGTGGAACTCAATCCAATTCTGGTGAAAGAGAACTTTTCCTTGATTCTAAAAGGAAAGTTAATTTTTTTTTCATTTAAATAAGCAAGTCTAACTACTCAACTAGTTTATTGCATTATGGATTATAGGATCTAAGGCTAGATTTTGTGGATTTTAATTTTTACCAATAATACAGCCTAAAATTTTTGATAGGTTCGTATAATTTACTAAATTATTGATGATATTTGCATGACACCAAGAAAAAGGTCACTTGTTAAATTCTGTCTATAAAGTATTATTTCAAGTCAAATGAAACTGTAAAGGAAAAAGGAGATATTTAAGTGTATCTTGCCTTAAATAGAATTGAGTACTTACATCACAAAATATTGGAAATCAGATGTGGATAAAATTTTTCCAATGACTTCATGCATAAAAACACTTTGGAGCATAGGGCAGTTTTTAAAGCTCAACTTTCATTGCATTTCCACACTGTTCCATTGTTAGGTAACGTCACCTCAGTGGGCGGGTCATCACCCAACTGCCTGGGCTGGGTGCCCTGGAACACATGGGAGAGCCAGCAGTCATTGCCCTGTTCTAATGTTGCTTGTCCACGTTAAACTTCTGACACCTCTTTAAAAGGAACATACATTTTTAAAGCCAGTGATTATTAATAAAACCCTTCTTCCCATCATCTCATTTGCAGGCTTTCATTTTTTAGTTTTGTTTGCCAACTAGGAAGGATTTTAAAAGAAAACTTGGCCCCCTTCCTGTGTTGATGCAGGAAGTGTAGCCTGCCATAAATTGCATTAATAAATTCGTACGGTAGTTTGATATTCTACTTTTTAAAAAGTTCTAAATTTCAGTCATTTGTTTAAAATGTGTTGAAAATTGACTAGCCACAGATTTAAATATATATTTCTCTGAAAAACTTTCCATCCAAAATGCCAGAAATGTTTTCAGAAAATAGAGCCAAAAGATGTACATGGTTTCTCAATAACCAACATGACCTAATGGTTAAATGTGCTTCAGTAGTCATTTATCTCCAGAGTGAGCAAAGGCTGTGGGTCTGCAAGTGTGGGGCACTTCAGCAACTGCTGGTGACTTCTGGTTACAGGTTCTTGGATGGCATCTTTCTGCTGTGTCCTCACCTGGTAAAAGG
Organism: Myotis lucifugus; assembly: GCF_000147115.1. Lineage (NCBI taxonomy): Eukaryota > Metazoa > Chordata > Mammalia > Chiroptera > Vespertilionidae > Myotis > Myotis lucifugus. Next base: position 6,385,375 of record NW_005871105.1, read on the forward strand.
GATGAGAGAGCTCTTTGGAGCCTCTTATAAGGGCACTAATCCCATTCATGAGGGCTACACCCTCATGACCTAGTCACCTACTGAAGACCCCACCTCCTAATAGCATCACATTGAGGATTATGATTTCAACATATGTATCTGGGGAGACACAAAGATCCAGTCCTTTGCACATGCTTGTTGTAACCAGCCAAGTATTGCAGAGGTATGTAAAAGAGAGTTAATCTTTTCTTTATCCAACCTCACCCTTTGGCAGTGACCGGCATTAACAATTTGGTATGTATCTTTTCTCACCTTTCTCAGTGCTCATACAAACACCTGGGGATTCCTGTTCACATATAAGGTATTTTTGTGAAGCAGAGTACTGTGTACTGGTTTTAATCCCAAGAGAGCCGAACACTGTGTATCAGTCCCAGGGGAGGAATCCAAACACTGCTGTGTGTTGGTATTGGAGTTGCCAAGGAAAAGACAGTTGAGCAGAGGATAGAACAACCCTTTACTTACAAAGAAACAGAACAAGATCAGGTTCAATAATGGGCATCAGTCCCTCATGGCTAGCAGGGCACCCCCCTACTTCCCTAGCCGAAGACTGGTCAGTTGGCTTATGGATACCCCTCTCCTTTCTACCACCATCAACAATGGGGGGAAGGACTCAAGCCCTTACCCCTCCTCGATGGAGTCTGAGATACTGAAAGGTGGGGGTGTGCCTGAGGGCCATTGACACCCATGCTGAAGCAGTACAAAAGAGCACATACTGAGCCTGATATCTGGAGGTACTCCCTCACAAGGCACAGGCTCAATGGACTCTGTATCTCTGGTAAGACGTGTTACAGGCCCAAGGCCCATCCTTATTTGGTGAAGTGGGGGTCCAAAGGCTGCATGCACGAGACTGCCTTTCCCAGCAGTTTTTATTCCTCTCTCTACATTGATCATGCAAACACTACTCAGCAACTTGCTTTTCACATTTGACAATATACAATGAACATTCCTTCTGGTCATTATTTCTAATAACTCAAAAATAGCACAGTGGGTGCACTCTACTTGTTTCATTTGTTCCCCTACTAATGGGCATCCAGGTTTTTTTTGTTTGTTTTTATTTAAAAAAATATGTTTTTATTGATTTCAGAGAGGAAGGGAGAGGGAGAGAGAGAGAGAGAGAAACATCAATGATGAGAGAAAATCATTGACTGGCCACCTCCTGCACACTCCCCACTGGGGATCGAGCCCACAACCCGGCATGTGTCCTGACTGGGGAATCGGACCTCCTGGTCCATAAATTGATGCTCAACCACTAAACCACACTGGCCAGGGGCATCCAGGTTTTTATAGTTGGCTACCATTGTCAACAATACTGCAGTAAATATCTAAAACCTTCTTAGATTGTCTTTTTTCTTCTATAAGATTGATTCTCAAAAGCCTTTCAAGCAGCTGTCATAGCCCAGAAGCCAGTGATCATTAGAGGACCTATTTCTCCTCGACAGTGCCTGCATAGGTTGTGATACAATTTTTGCATTCTTGTTGCTAATCTCTTGGATGAAAAAATGGTATATTGCTGCGATTTTAATTTGCATTTTCTTTGTTACTGGTAAGGTTGTCTTTTCATATTTTATTTGGCTATTTCATTGTCTTGTGTATGACTGACTTTAAACTTCTCTAATTCTTGCATATTTTATTTTTGAATGATTCAAAAACACATATTTTCATCTCTGTTAGCATTTATTTTTTTCTACCCAGATTTCAAGAGAAAAACAGATTTTCTTGGAGATTGTCAATAACAGTTATTTGAAATGCTAGAGATTTGATAAGTAAAACTAAAGAAATGAGAATGTTACTGAGCTGACTGCTTAAAGGGAAGACTGTTTTTACCTATGACAATGCTTTTTGAATGATCAGGCCTCTGAGTCTGGCTGCAGTACCAAAGGTCATGTTCCCAGGCTTTCCATGTGGCCATCATGGCATTATCCTAACCATAGCCTTGGCGTTGTGTCAGGGCTAGAGAACTTTAACAAGTTCAGACCTGTCTGAAGAGGTCCCTCATACTATCTACCCCACTCTTCAAATATGCCTTGGAGCGGGGAGTTATATTTGTTCCTGCTTCATGTCCATAGTAGATGTCTTCCATTGCAACAGGAATGGTTTTACTCTTTTCCTGAACTCGCCCTAAAGGATGGCCCAGCACTTTATAAAGCCCAGTGAGCATGGCTGAGAATGGGAATGTAGCCTGTCCAATGAAGCTGACCGCAGACACAGATCTGTCTGTCTCCGGAGTATCTCGGGACAACTCACCAAGCAAATGAATGGAAAATCCAGTTCTCAAGTCTAATGGTATAAGAATGAGGAGAATGGGAGGAGGAGGAGAAACAGGAGGGATTTCCTTTTCTTTAAATGAGTGTTACTTTTTCTTAATGAATTTGAATTTAGAATAATTTATTACCCTGGAGTTTTCTTACTGATACAAGTGAGACTGTCTCCAGTCTTGCTGAAGGCAGAAATCTAAGTCTGGGTGTTAAATCCTGAGATTTATCTTTTGTCATATTTGTCTTCCTTTCCTGAGTACCAGAAGAGGTAAATTTGAATATATGTGTGTGTGTGTTGGGGAGGGGTGGGAGTAAAATGAGGGTGGAGATGCAGAAAAAAAGGATGACATAAAGGTTAAAATGGTCAACCTATGTATGGTTTGTCTATACACATTCCTGTAATAGTTTTATTTTTCTCATGCGATGTAGGTGTTTACTCAGAAAAGGAAGTTCCCAGAGTCTATGCATCAGGAACATTAGCTATTTTTGGTTTTCTATAACTATTTGTTTGGTGTTCTTTATTTGAATGTGTGGCTGCTGTGTTGTTATGTCTTTGTTTGGGGTTATTGTGGCCTGAGTTGCTGTTTTATGCAGTTGCATCTGTTTTGTAAGTGTGTCAAACTGTGCCTTTCAAGGGTAACAAATAGTGATTTGAAATGGGAAGAACATCCTTAATGCTTAAATCTTACATTTGAAGCTGAGGAGATTTGTGATAAATATTTTACATCTTTTAATTGAAAATTAACCTCCGTGGTTTTAAGGGTAGTCACTGACATGCTCATGACCAGCAGAAGCCATTGGTGTGGGTGAGGTCATGTGACCTCATGAGAGGCATAAAAGCTCAGGTCTGAGCAGCTCACTCTTTGGTTGTGATTGAAGTTGGTCCCACTGGAGTGAAGTTCAGAAGCAACTCCTGGAGGAGCACATTTACCACATCATCTGTAAGAAACGTAAGCTTCTCTATTTCTGGCTTTCATTTAAAAAAAACCAAAATCTGTGTTTCCTATACTTGTTCCCTTGACCTACTTATAAAACAATTTTTTTAAATTTTTCTACAGAATTAACAGTTAACTAAAATCAGTCTTCCCAATGCTTACCAATCATCTTTTGCTGTTCATTTAGTCCCTCAAGTAGTTTTTATTCTGAGGTTGTAAAAAGCACAGACATTGCCATAAGTTATTTGATCTACTTGGCAAATCAGTCTCCCTGGGGATTGGTTAGTAGAGACTGTCATCTAAGAGGCTCATCATTGTAGTGTGAACCAAACCACAGGAAATGATATGAATTTAAGCTTCATATGTGATATCTTGGAATACAGTATCATTTCAGTAGGCAGCCTTCCAGAGGATGCCAGCCTGAATGGCCAACTGGTCTTACACAGTAATCAAAGCTGTGTATTAATGCAATGCTAGTTTCTGTAGTTAGCCCAGTAAAATGATGTCATGAAGCAAGCCACTCCTATGGCCCTGGGTGGTGTCACAGTCCCCTTCAGGCAAGCAAGTCCTATGCATTCATCACCCTAATCCCTACAGCTCTCAATGCCTTCAGGAGCACCCTAAAGCCATGAGTTGGGCATGAGACCAGGGAAGCCTGGGGTACTTGGGTGCTCTTCAGGCTCTCTGGGATTATTATTCCTGGAGCTGAATAGGAGTTCTGGTCCGACCTTAGTCACAGAAATGATAATTTAGGTTTTTGTGAATCCCTAATTGGTTTGACCTCCTTGAAGGTTGCTCACCCTTGAAGGCTGCATGGTACATATTTAACTATTGGGTACCATTGTTTTCTGCAATCTTTAGTATTCTAGTGAATATTGGTTACTTCAACAATACACAAATTACCTAAGAATTTTACATCAAAGCTAGGTTTCTTCTTGGAGTAAGAAGACAGTCATCTTGTACATATGAGTGAATGAGAAATGGAAAGGCATATTTCCATATATTTGTTGATTTCTTTTTTTTTAATCCTCAACTGAGGATATTTTTTCCATTGATTTTTGGAGAAAGTGGAAGAGAGAGGGAAAGACAGAGAGAAATATTGATGTGAAAGAAACACATCGATTGGTTGCTTCCTGCATGAGACCCAACCAGGGCCTGGGCCAAGGAGGAGCCTGCAACCGAGGTATGTGCCCTTGACCTGAATGATGCCTGGACTCTTTGGTTCACAGTCCAACACTATCAACTGAGCCAAACCAGCTAGGGCTATTGTTGATTTCTATCTCATAGTACGTCACTTCCATCTTTAGCCAAAATTTGGTTTTGACTAGTCACAAATTTTTCTTTAGACACTAGAGTCAATTTTAATCGGCATCTATTTGAATTGTCACCTAAGCAGAATTTTTTTAAGCTGAAAAATGGATTATAAGAATTTAATCTAACCTCCTACAACCTCAGAAGCATCTTCTGATAATATATTTAGTAAAAAGCATGAAATCTTTCTTTACTCACCTGATTAGTGCACACTCAAGCTGAGTATTACAGATGCGACTTCTTTTTTTAGCTACATTATTAAATGAAACCAAAGCTTTAGAAAACAGGGCTATTAATAGTGGTGACTCATGTATTCATGTTTTAAGAAGGACAATAAACTTCTACAGGACAGAGTCAGAAATATTTTTTTCATAAAGTTGTTTAGCTATAATTATAGTAATAGTATTATGTGTGTTAATGCAATTTATAATGCAAGTCATAATGTAACTTATACTGTACATAATATTTAATAGTAATATATAGTAATATGAATAGAAAGCAAAAAAGTCAGCACTTTAGGTCAGTTTAAGGCACACAGCATGTTACTTGTTATTCTAGTGTTGTTGGCAACTTGGTAGGATTCTTAGAAGGGAGACTGAGGAGGAAGTGGTGGAGGCTTTTGAGAGTGATGAAGAGGGATAAAAGCATAGGGTTGAATAGAAGCATGACTGAGGGACACTGCATATGGGAGACCGGCTGGGAAAAGTGTGGTGGGAAAATCATAGGCAGGCTAATTGGAATCATCACTGGAATGCTAGCATACAAATTTTCAAATTTAGGCTGGAAGTGACTCCATCCACTGAATGTGTTTTGAACTGAGTTTTGACATGATGAAAGTAATATGTTCAAAATATTGATTTGAGTGTTGTGTAGGCTGGGTAGTGGGGAGATTGCAAGCAAGGAAATAAAATTTAGCTAAGATTTCAGTAGTTGAGTGTATAGTGATAAAACCTAAATCACTGTCATCGCAATGAAAATTAAAAAGGGTAGACAAATATGACAGATAACAAAATGATAAGGAAAAGGGCATCAAGAAGACTTCACAGTTTGATTTTCTATCCTTGGGGATCTAATTCAGTAAACATTAGTTGAGCAACTCCTATTTAAGAGAGTTTAGGAGATGTAGACCTACCCTGAACTCTTTGCAATGCTCAACAGTGGGGAGGCTACAGATTATAAACTTACAGACCTCGACCTTCAGTAAACCTCAGTCTTGCTGAGCAGAAGGTTTTCTGGGTGGGATAGAGAGACATTTTAGCCCTGTCCCATCTCAGCATGAGATATTGTGGTCGAGTTGAAAAAACATGAACTCTGACCACCAGGGGGCAGTTCCTGCGTTGAGCGTCTGCTCCCTGGTGGTCAGTGCGCGTGGTAGCTACCAGCCGGTCATCAGGTCATCCAGTTGCTTAGGCTTTTATATATATATATATATATATATATATATATATATATATATATATATATATATATAAATTTTTAAAGCTAGGATGCCAAAGATTTTAAGATACCCATTGTTTTATACATCATTAAGAACGAAAAAGTATGCCAATTAATTGTAAGACACCATTGATTGTAAGAAGTATTCTAATTTGAGAGGTGTAAAGTGAAAAAAAGTGTGGGTGTATAGGAAAAGAACTGGAGAGATGTACATGAAAGTTTTGTAGTGGTGAACTCTGGGAGGTGAGATTACAATTTGTCTTTAATTATTGCTTTTCCGAGAATGCCAATTTCTTACACTGCTGCTCTCTTCCTATTTCACTCTTTACCCTACTCTCAAGGCTAGCGGTAGGTGACCCTAGGCCCTGGCAGAACCCCTTTTCAAATCTTTCAGTGTGTCATGCACTAGGGTTCAAGCCTTGGCTGGAGGATGTAGGAATGGTAAGCTCCCACTGTATTGTTCTTAGCACTTGAGGCCTTTGCTAAAATACCAGGGCTACAGACATATTTAATACAAGTTATTGGTAAATGAACGAAAAGCAGTTCAATAATGGAGGTCTATAGAAATAATATTTAATTTTTGTGGTAGGCTTAGAGAATGCGTAGAAAGGATTCTAATAAAGAAATGTGTTTTATAACTTTAATTTCCATCCTCCTAGAATTAGCATGTATAAAATTTTGTGCACTTAAAGATAATCGTAAATCCAACATTAATGAGATTAGCTCAATAGTTTTTCCCTTGAGGAATAAAAGATATTTTGAAATTTTATATTTTCCTGAAGTTATTTTTACCAAATGTCATGAAGAAAGTATAATTAAGTAATAAATATTACAGTCTTAAATTTATTCTTTAAAACATGTGAATTTTTATTTAAGCTACTTTATTGCATCCTTTCTTTTATGAAGTCCTGGGATAATTTTGTATTCTTTTTGCAAATATATGCTTTTATTCCTTTGCTTGGTTATAGAGATGGATTTATTTGTTAATTTCTTAATATGGTTCTCATACACCTACATGCAAGCTTATTTTGCTATTTAAAGGAAATTCTGGCCCAGCCGGTATGACTCAGTGGTTGAGCATCAACCTATGAATCAGTAGGTCACAGTTCAATTCCAGTCAGGGCACATGCCCGGCTTGCAGGCTTGTTCACCAGTGTGGGCTGTGCAGGAGGCAGCCCATCAGTGATTCTCTCTCATCATTGATGTTTCTATGTCTCCCTCTCCCTTCCTCTCTGAAATCAATAAAAATATTTTTTTCAAAAAAGAAATTCTGTAACTTTTATGTATTTTTCAACAATGCAAAATATGGTTACTCATCTGAAATCATAGTGTGTAATCATTTTAACACACAGCTCATGAAGCCATGACCTAATCCAGCGGTTCTCAACCTGTGGGTCGCGACCCCTTTGGCAGTCGAACGACCCTTTCACAGGGGTCGCCTAAGACCATCCTGCATATCAGATATTTACATTGCGATTCATAACAGTAGCAACATGACAGTTATGAAGTAGCAACGGAAATAATTTTATGGTTGGGTCACAACATGAGGAACTGTATTTAAAGGGCCAGAAGGTTTAGAACCACTGAATCCATTGGAGTACTTGACGGGGTACATCAGAAGTGTGTTGGTACCAATGGGAGATTTTGTTTCAAAGCTAAAGGAGGCACTCTGATCCAAAACTCACCTTTTGATTTGTACTTTCCAACATCTTTTGTTTACTATTCTTCAGTGGTTGTAAGACAGAGAAGGAGATACGCTTTGGAGTCAGACTGGCCTAAGTGAGAGCCCAACAACATGTGACTGAGCCAGACCCTGAGCCAGGTCCCATGCGTGAGGGTCCTCGTCAGCAAGGCTGGGACCAGCTGCAGTGACTTCTCAGGTGGATCTGGTTCAGTTTGTTGTGTCATTTAGCACCGCATGGGAGACTTAAATGAGTCACCACTGGCCGATCGTAGGTATAGTGAAAGCAGGAGCATGGTAGCATCTGACAAGTGCTCTAGGTGACAAAAATGTCACCTAGCCGAGGGAGAGGCACAGTTCCTGCACTGGATTCAGGCCTGTGGATATCTGTTACCTTTGTTAAGTCTGTATATTTTATTGCATGAAAATGAAAGTAAAATGTCTGTCTTTAAGTGCAAACTACTCGTATGGCGGGATGGCAACACTTATTTACACTACATCATGGTGTACATACATGGGCTCCATTTTTTAAAAACCCATACCTGATCTGGGTATGGGCCCTTAGGCTTTGCGAAGTGGGGAAGAAAAATAGGTCTAGTAGTCCATTCCAATGCAATAATTTTAAAAAACCCTTTAAATAATATCCATTTTCTCAGTGAGAGTACTTCCTAGCTCAGATTTCTTCTTTGTCAGCGCCCTTTCCCTTGCCCTGGCTAAGGTGGTGTCAGGTACATGGAAGCAAGAAGGGCCCATGTAGTGCCTCGTGTTCTCCGTTGCTCTTCCAGCAGCTGGGGCCTGATATCTTCTGATGCTGACACTTCTGCAGATATGCCTCTTGATCTTGTCTTTCTCTGCTGAGTTTGGGCCCAGTAGCCCTTCCAAGCTGATTCAGCCTCACTTGGCTCTCGTTGGTGGGAGATTTTCTCCACCTCGCCAGGGCCCGTAACCCCAGCGTCTGCTGCGGGGGCACCAACCTCTTGCCAAGGTGGCAGGATTCTCCCTAAGTACTGTGGGGAGTTCTGGAGCCCGTGTATGGTTAACTGACTGTAGAAGTGTCAGTTGGAGAAGTAAACACCAAGGACCGATTTTGGCAACCACCCAGCACCTGTCTGGTTTGCAGGCACTGGCTGTGCTCCAGGTTGGTGTGGGCTGGCCTGAACGATATTTTTTTTCTAGAGCTCAAAAAGGAAATTGGGGCAGCCTTTCTGTATCAGTCAGGGCCCAGGAGAGAAACAGATGGATGGCATTCTCAAAGGGGGTGCCTGATTCAAGAGAGCTTAATGAAGGGACTATTAGAAGATGGGAAGAGTTAAGGGAAACCAAGAGGGGATGGTGAAGCTCCTCAGAACCACAGCAGCAGGAAGTCAATACGGTCCCTGGGTTGGAGGAGAGGGCGGGGCTCTTGAACTTGACCAGAGCTGAACTATAGAAGAGGACATTTGGAAAAGAAAATCAGATTCATGAAGTTGCCTCATAATGTACTGTACCTACTAAAAATTGTGCTTTCTGAACAGTTTTCCCTATTATTTTTTATTAAAAATATGTTTTTAATCTCTTCTAATATCTACTTTCATAGGAACTAGGTTAATTTCAATGCATTTTACTGCCCTTCTCACATTATCGTCTACCACTTGGTATCTCTTATCATTTGCTTTTTTTTTTTCCTTCTGGTTCTGATTTAGTTTTACTGGTTAATCACTTTTTTAACCAACTCCTCTTTGATTCTGGAATTACCCTTTGACCTCATGATTTGATTGCTGCTTCACTAGCCCAGTGAGCAGAGCATATTCTGATGAAAACAGTAGGTCTTGATTTCATTCTGTTTATATGCACATGGCCCCCTGTGCTGAACTGTGTCACTCAGAGAATACCCACTGGAAGAGGGTGTAGCAGGGAAATAGATACAGAAGTCAAAAAAGAAGACGGGGAACTGTCATTTAATTTCAAAGATGAGAATGAAGAAGGTAATTGATCTAATTAGAGGTGAAGTAACTAGCAACCTGGCCTCCAGGCAGATTTCCTGAATGGCTGGTTTCTGGGAGTGAGATTTTGAAAGATTCATGACGTCTTTGAGGAGTGGGACATAGGACAGATCAGAGCTGAAGGCCAGTGCAGAATACCTCACTATAAAGTTTATGGATCTCCCCGCTGGAAAGTAGAAGCTTCCTGCTGCATGTGGGGGTCTACCCTTCCCTAAATTCTCTAGAACTTTCCCAATTCCTGTATTAGCAATTCAGTTGGATTTTGAATTTTCTTCCTAGAATATAGGAAGATACTAAAAATGTTTGATGTCTTGAAAAGTCTAACTACCTGGAACTATTGTCTATTCCCTTTACTGACACATGCCCTCTCACACTGTCAAGAGAAGGAAACTTTGAGAATTTGTGTTCCAGCTAAATTTGAGCAATATCCCTGAGTCCCAGGGCCAGGCTGAGTCGAGGAGAAGACCAGAATGTCCTACCATACTGCTTCCTAGCCCCAGGTGCAGGGGGGTAGCTTACCTTCCAGACCCAGCTCTTAAACCTGTGCTTGGAATTGCTGCTGATTCTTGATTTAGACATTTATCCTAGAAAACGGTCTAAAACTACATTGGCCACCCTAGCTGGTTTGGCTTAGTGGATAGATCATCGGCCTGTGGACTGAAGGGTCCTAGGTTTGATTTCGGTCAAGGGCACATGCCTGGGTTGTGGGCTCGATCCCCAGTAAGGAGCATGCAGAAGGCGGCCAGTCAATGATTCTCTCTCATCATTGATGTTTCTAACTCTCTTTCCCTCTCCCTTCCTCTCTGAAATCAATAAAAATATATTTTAAAAATACATTGGCCACATGTAAACAAATATTTACTCGCAGAAATAAATGACAGTGTGTTTCCCCTTTAAATGACTTATTTACATTTTTGTACAGAATCTAGAGATATTCTCGTAGGTTGCTGATGTTTACATGAAACTGGCACAGCCTCTTTGGGGAATGAATGCAGTGGGTTTCAAAAGGTCGTCCCGTGCTCTTTGACTCAGTAATACCATGTATATGAAATCATCAAGGATTTGCCTTATGACTTGGCTAGGAGACGTTCCCTGCAGCTTCCCAATAAACAGGATAAATTATCATTCACACACGAGAATGTACGCATGTTGATACATGGTTTTAGACATAAAGGATTTTCATTATATCCTATCAAATGAACAAATAAATCAAGTTCACAACAGTACTAGTAAATGCATATAAAATACATAAGAAAATATGCATGTATGCACAGAAGAAATGTCAGCAAGGATGGACCAAAAGGATAATTATTTTGGAGTGGTGTGAATAATAGTGATTTTAATTAGAAACGGATAATTTTATTTTTCTGTCTTCTACAATAAACAGGTATTTCTCATGAAAAAGAACATTACTTAGCAGTGAAACTGGCCTCTGGAGTACATAGAGGGGACGAGGATCTGATGAACTTGGGTTAGCAAGATGCCGTGTTCACTGATGTGTGTTAGGGTATCAGCAGTAATACAAAGTGCTGATGGTGCACCATTGATTCAGACAAAAAGATGTGGGTACAGTGGACTTAAGAGTGAAGCCAGCCATAGCCGGTTTAGCTCAGTGGATAGAGCACCAGCCTGAGGACTGAAGGGTCCCAGGTTCAATTCCAGTCAAGGGCACTTACCTTGGTTGCAGACTGGATCCCCTGGCCATGGTGGGGGCTCCTGTGAGAGGCAACCAATCGAAGTGTCTCTCTCGCATAGATGTTTTTCTCTCTCTGTCTCTCCCCCTCCTTTTCATTCTGTCTAATATATCAATGGAACAATATCCTCAGGTGAAGATAAATAAATAAATAAATAAATAAATAAATAAAAATAAGTGTAGTCATTTAAAAAAAGAGAGAGAGGGTGAGGCCAGCTTCAGAAGAACTTTGCAAATTGGGCCATATTTTTACTCTTTAACTAGAATGATTTTGTAGGATAATTATTTACCTTTTTCTTTTGACTTTTAACAAACTATGTATATTTTAATTGTTTTATTGAATAATAATACTAAGTATACAAAAAATATTTACAAAATACATTGTAAAGTACAGAAAATACTTATGTGCAGTGTCCCCAAAATGGACCACTACCATTAACACCACAGCGATGTCCTATAGGTTCCCACACTCCCATCCTCTTCCTCCCCCTCTCCGCCCCCGCTGCCTCAGAGCAAACCATGGTCCTGAATGCTTTATCATTGCCTTGCTTTCCTTCATAAATCTATTATTAATCAATACTTTATTTAGTTTTGCAACTTCATATAAGTGGAGCCGTACTCTCTGTGCTTCTGCAACTTGTTTTTTTTCCACTCAGAATCTTGTTCCCAAGTTTCATCCATGTGATTACATCAGCAAACTTATCACAATATTATTTACTGTATTTTCCTTCACATTTTTCACCAACTCCCCTCCCCTCCCCTCTGACAACCATCTTTTTGGTCTCTGTTTCTATGAATCTGTTTTTGTTTTGTCTTATTTGTTCATTCATTTTAAACATTGCGTTATGTTTTATCAATCTTGCCTAAAGGTCTGTTGGAGACTGAACCCCTGCGAGGAAGAGATGAAGACGCAGTAGCCAGTGCTGACTTCTCTAGCATGCTCTCTGACGAGGAGAGAGAAGAGCTAAAGGCAGAATTAGTTCAGGTATGTTTAGGAATCTTATTATTCCGATGTCTATCTCTGGATCTTGAGAGTTACTATTACTTTTATATAAGTCCCATATTACAATTGTTATATTACATTCAGTAAAATTTGATAAATGATGTATTGCAAGATGATTTATTTGGGGGGGGGAGGTATTTTGTAAGGCTAATTGTCCATTATTTGTTGGTTACAGCACAAAATTGAATGGCTATGCTGCTTAAGCAACAATGATAATTAGCAGCTCCTACTCTTTTAGTATCGCAATACCATGGGGATGATAAACCACTTACAAACCTGGTGGAATTCCTTCAAGACCCTGCAAGTACAAGCTGCTTTTGAAGAGCAGTTCTTGTTTTAGGTCAACAGTGTAGCTCAACAAACACTTTGAAATAATTTAGTTTTGTCACGAAAAAGTCAGTCATAGAGCAACTGGATTTACTGAGTTGTGCTCTTTTGCAGAAGAATAAAGCTCTGGGGATAGAGAGGAAAGCTGTGCTGGATGTAGGCTTCATTAGACCTCAGGTAGTTGTTGGGGCATTTGGACTTAGAGGCGAGGAGGATGCCTGGCTCATTGTGAATGCAACTCTCTGTTCAAGTATTTTGTTTGCAGCACCTACTAGCCCTTGAACACTTGGCTAAGGAGCGGTTGGTTACATTATAGAAGGAAAGGGCTGGACACAGGGGACTTCCCGAGTACAATAAGCAGCAGGGCGAGAGGGGTGAAGCCAGCATCCCCTCTCCATTCTGAATCCCTGGCTCCGAGGGCAGGAAGCTCCTGGTCCATCGGGAAGCAAGGCTTTCACCCCTGGCTCTAGCCTCTTCTGCAGGCTGGGGACAGAGCTCTGAGCTCCGAGCTCCACCGTACCCTCAGCCCCCTTGGTCCACTGCAGACTCCTCAAGCTCTGAGGTCCTGAGCGTGTGTGTTCGTGACAGTTCATAATCATATTGAAGATTTTTCAGGTGCTTTCCCAAGACACACCCTAAAATAACTTCATAAAATCAGCTTATTCCTCTGGCACAGCAGAAGTTATTTTTGTAAGCACAGAACCTCCAATCAAAGAGCCTGCTTCTTTGGCTGGGTTTGTCTGTGGCCACTGATCCAGAACCACTCAGTTGACTTCAACCCGGCCACACATTCCAGAGTGCGCGGACCAAAGTCAGCCTTCACTGAGCGTGCAGCAGCGCCACGTTTCCTTACGGCCTGGAATTCTGCTCACGACCTGTTCATGTCAGTGGTGGTGTCCGAAGTTTATGTTCTGTAGGCCAGTGTAAGTCAACTGAGTCTATGCTAAAATTTAACTCCTTCATATAACAGTCCAGGTTTAAGTTCAGATGCAACCCCTGTGATAGACCAGCTTTTAGAAAATGACTTGATTTTTCTGGGTTCTGGGATTCTATCAATGCATTTTTTGCACATTCTATATTTTCTAAATGTTCAACAGTGAGTATGTGTTACTTTTATAATCAAGAAAAGGTAAGCCTGGGTTCTAAATGGAGACCCCATGAATATAAATAACCCACAGTGTTTTCAGAAATCCCTGTTTTATTCGGCCACATTAATAAGCTTCCAGTGCATCTCACTCCTAACACTTTCTGAGCCTGAATTCTGAAAATAACACCAGACTCCCGTCACTGTGTTCAAGTTACCAGGTTGCCTGTTTTCATCCCCCAGAATGCATTAGCCTCCGTGCTTGCTCTCTCTCATTTCTGCGTTTCTCAGAGATGAGGGGGTATTGCATCCTGCCTTATCGTTGTGTGCTTACCTAGTGCTGGCACTAGGAAGACCTGCCCTTGTGCTGGGAGACGTAAAATAAGCCAGTACTGTCCAAAAGGCTACATCTTAGATCAAGTCTGCATTCTAACAGAGGAATCTGTTGTTAACACAGTTTAGCCTTTATTTTATGACTGTAGCCATGTGATACGTGTGTTTTTCAAAGTGGGAGGAGGTGGAGGAGGGTATAGGGGAATAGATGGTGATGGATGGAGACTTGACTTGGGGTGGTGAACACACAATACAGTGTACAGGTGTGTTGTGGAATTGTGCACCTGGAATCTGTATAATTCTGTTAACCAGTGTCACTCCAATACATTCAATAAAAAGGGGAAAAAAAGAATTTAAAAATAAATAAATAAAAGCTTCTTAGTGTGAGGCCAATATCACCTCTGATCTGGTGTGTGCTTTGTGTGTAGCTGGTGTGCAGTAAGACTTTTAACTTTATTTTATAGCGCCAATGAATATTTATAGTTGTAAATACCGGCAGTAGATTATGCATTTTAATAAGCTTATCAATATATTAAAATAGTTTGTGTCAGAGATTTGATCTCATTCATCTTATTACCAGTTGCTCCTGACATCTTTGAGGTCTCTGCACATCTATTTGGTGTTTCTTTCCCTCTGTCTCCCTTTTTAACTAAACTTGCTCAATATGTCTGTGCTATGAACATCCACCCCCACTTTCATTTCACTAAGCTGCATTTTATGCTCAGTATTCCATAAGGCGACGTGGCTTTTGAAAAGGATGAAATGATGGCATTAGTGCTAGAAATTTGTGTTATATAACAATTAGAAACTGCCAATGTCCCCTCGATAAAATGACTCAAGAAAAATGGGTATTAATAGGACTAGAAAAAATACCAGACAGCATTATCCAGCAGGCAGAACCTATTTTCAGGCTCCCTCCATCCACTCTTGGTTTCCCCTCTTCCTTGGTGTGTGGTCCCCCAGGAAGAACACACAGTGCCCTCAAGCTCCCGTCTCTTAGACGTACAGACTCAGTTCCTTCCTCCCAAACCTTTATTCTTTCTGGACTAAGCTAGTGACCAACTAAAGTGTTCATAACCAATAGTGTCTTACTGCAACATTCTTCTGTATTAGTCAGGGTTCTCCAGAGAAACAGAACCAATTTTATATATAAATATATATATATAAATATATATAAATATATATATGTATGTATGTATATGTTTCTGTATACGGAAAGAGATTTATTATAGGGAATTAGCTGATGTGACTGTGGATGCCAACAGGTCCCAAAATCTCTAGTCAGCAAGCTGGAGACCTAGGGGAACAGGGTGTGCCTCCAGTATGAAGGCTAGCAGGCTCGAGGCCCAGGAAGAGCTAACATCACAGTTTGAATCCAAAGGCAGAAAACACACACACACACACACACACACACCTGGGGCAGGTGTACGTTTCAGCTTGGTCTGACATCTTTCCCCACTGCTTCCCTCCTACTTGTAGCTGGAAGACGAAATTACAACATTACGACAAGTATTATCAGCGAAAGAAAGGCATCTGGTTGAGATAAAGCAAAAACTCGGCATGAACCTGATGAATGAATTAAAACAGAACTTCAGCAAAAGCTGGCATGACATGCAGACCACTACTGCGTAAGTACATTCATGGAATACTAGCCAATTACTTAGTCTGCTATCTTGCCACTTTTTTATGTTTTTCTACAAGGCTGACTTGGTACTGTGGCTAGAAAAAGAATATTTTAGAGAATATTTTCTCTAAAAGTAGGGGAAAAACCTCAACAATCATTTTTAAAACGTTGCGTGTGGAGCATGCTCCATAAAGTAGCTTTATGAAATTAAACTTTGTTCACTAAAATTGTATTTTTACTCAGATCCTTTTATGGTATTGCATATTTTTAAAAAAATGTTTCTTTTTATTATATACTAGAGGCCCAGTGCTCAGTATTCCATATAACATGGCTTTTGTTTCTTTTTATTATATACTAGAGCAGTGGTTCTCAACCTTCCTAATGCTGCGACCCTTTAATATAGTTCCTCATGTTGTGGTGACCCCCAACCATAAAATTATTTCCGTTGCTACTTCATAACTGTAATTTTGCTACTGTGATGAATCGTAATGTAAATATCTGATATGCAGGATGTATTTTCATTGTTACAAATTGAACATAATTAAAGCATAGTGATTAATCACAAAAACAATGTGTAATTATATATTCAATATGTGTTTTCCGATGGTCTTAGGCAACCCCTGTGAAAGGGTCATTCGACCCCCAAAGGGGTCCGACCCACAGGTTGAGAACCACTGTACTAGAGTGACTTGGGAAAGGGTCCCTCAGCCCGGTCTGCGCCCTCTCACAGTCTGGGACCCCTTGGGGGATGTCCATTTACTGGCTTAGGCCTGCTCCCTGGGGGATCGGGCCTAAGCCGGCAGTCGGACATCTTTAGTGCTGCCGCGGAGGCGGGAGAGGCTCCTGCCAACGCCGCTGTGCTGGCCAGCCATGTGACGTCTTCTGGCTGAGCAGCACTCCCCCTGTGGAAGCAAACTGACCACCAGGGGGCAGCTCCTGCGTTGAGCATCTGCCTCCTGGTGGTCAGTGCACGTTATAGCGACCGGGCGTTCTGCCATTAGGGTCAATTTGCATATTACACTTTTATTATATAGGATTTTTAAGCATTTGTCGAATATGTATTTTTTATTTGTTCTCATAAAATTGTAAATGGACATGCAGAGGCCTGGTAGTAGGAAGAGGTACCTGGGATGGGTGGCCATTATTTCAGTTTCGTTGGGGGCCATCTTTGCCTGCTGACTCCTGAAAGTTAAGGTCTAAGACCTTTTATTCCTGTATGACGGTGCCCTTTGTTGGAGGAGTTGGGTTAAAGGAGTCTGCTGTTTACCCGTTGTGTTTCCTTTAGTTTCCAGGTGAAAGAAGACCCACTCTCTCCCCCTATAACAGCCTAGCAACCCCATAGGCTTCTGTGCTTGTGCACCCCAAGGGGTCTCCAAACAGGGTCAGGGCACACAGTAGGGAAGGATGGAGCCAGGGAGCCCAGCTGTTTATCTGCAGAGGCTAACCAGCCTTCCCCAACCTGACGACAATTATACAAGATAAGACACCTCACATCAATATTTATACATTTCAAATACATAACGCAACACCATGTGAACAATCTCCTGAAAAGCGTAGCTGGATTTTAGGCACTAAATTAAATGAGCCCATGTGTCAGCAGTTTGGCCTATGTTTTTGCACTTTGGTGGCCTAGACCCATTAATGGCCTTGACAGTGTGAGGTGAAACAATCTCCAATCCTAGGGTCTGGTCACCTCTGTATTTAATCCAGGTCTGGAGGCTTCATGCCACACTGACCTGAACTCCCTTCTGGGTGTAAGAACCAGGCTAGATGTTGTGCTTGGCCTTTCTAATCGCACTGCAGGGATAAGCTAGCCCAAGGGAGGGCCAGGCCCTTTGTTGCTGAAGGGAGGGGGGAGCAGGCAGATGGGCAGAGGGTGCCCCGAGTTTGCTCTAGGTGTGATGGGGGCAGAGTGGGAGGTGGGGCAGTGAGAGGAGAGACTCATAGTCCTGCTGGGACATGGGATTGGAGCAGGCAAGTTCCAGGAAGGCTTTTAGCCTCTTCACACAGGGAAGAGTATGTAGTTTGTATTTTCCCCATGTTCGAAGAACACTTTGGTTTTATAGTCAGGTATCCTACTTAGTATCATGTTTTTGTTGAATGAATAGAATAAATTTATTCTCCAGATATAGCGTGTATAGGCTAGTCAGGAAAACAGAGTTTAGTTTTTATTTTTATTTATATTATAAGTAGTTACAAATCACCAGTTAAAGGATAAGTGTGAAATACTGGTGCTGTCGGGTTGGGAAGCAGAATGAACCTAGCTGGGCCCAGGGAAGGGTTCCCGAGGAAGAGATGTTCAGCAGAAGGATGAGTGGGAATTCTCCAGCCACAGGGGCAGGAGGGGCCTCCTGGGGGAGGCTCCCTGGTGAAGGCCCCCAGGAGAGGAGGCTCCAGTTACTCACTGCTGTGGAGATGGCAGGTAGAAGTGGCCTGTGGCATCTGTTAATAGAGTTATTTTTTTAACAAAAAATAATACGTTTTTATTGATTTCAGAGAGGAAGGAAGAGGCAGATAGAGATAGAAATATCAATGATGAGAGAGAATCATTGATTGGCTGCCTCCTGCACGCCCCTTACTGGGATGGAGCCCGAAACCCAGCTATGTGCCCTGACCGGGAATCGAACCATGACCTCCTGGTTCATAGGTCGACGCTCAACCACTGAGCAACCCCAGATGGGAAATAGAGTTATTCTTTATCCACAGGCAATAGAAAGCCATTAAAGGGGTCATGACAGTTTGTTTATCCAGCAACTTTAATGAGTGTCTACTCTGAGGCATTATTATCCAAAGGCTAATCTAAGCCCACGGGGTACAGGCTTCAAAGATGGACAGAGTTCCTACTCTCTTTGTGTGTCGAAAGGCAAAAGAGCAAGAACCAAGTAATAAAATGAACATCTAAGGAAATATCAGGAAGTGCTAAATGGCATAGGGTGATGCTCTACAGGAGGAGAAGGGGGCTGAGGAGAAGCTGCTGGGACGGGCTCCCAGTCAGGGAAATCCTGTCCTAGAAGCTGCTTTGAGCTGAGACCTGAATGATGAGGAAGATCTTGTGATGATCTGAGGAAGAGCTTCCATGCAAAGGCAAAGGCTTCTGCAAAGACCCCGAGGCCAGAACTAGCTTTCTAGGTTGTAGGAGCCCAAAGCAAGTGCTATGCCTGGAGTGTAGTGAGAGGAGAGGGGGCCAGAGCCTCTGTTTCATGAGGAACTGTGGGGATTTTCTTCCCAGGGCTCAGGATCCTGTTGGAGAGTTTGAAGCAGGAAGTGACCTGTTCTGATTCATCTTTCGGAAGGATCACTGAAGTTGCTTTGTGTGATATTGATTGTGGGAGGCAGGTGTGGAAACCGGAAAGTCCTTTATGAGACTGTTGCCGTAGTCCAGGTGGGGATGGTGGTGAGGGAGAGTTGTGGACAGGGAGCGGACAGGACTTGGAGGTCAGGCCAATGGAATTTCCTAGTGGTTGGGAGGCAGGGGATGAGGAGAATAGAAGGATCCAATGTAACTCTTTGGCCTTGGATTTGGACTACTGGGTGAGTATGGGTACTGTTTACTGCAATGGGAGTGTGGCATTGTGGCTAAGCCATGAGCTATGGACTCCAGCGGGTTGGGTTAAAATCTAGGCCTTCCTGCATCTGCGGATTGAGGTCATATTAGTATCTGTTTCATAGGAAGTGAGGATTCAGTGAGATAATATCTGTGTAGGATGCAGGACGGTGTCTGACACTTTGTAGGCATACTCACTGTTCTAGGAAAGACTGAGACAGATTTTGTGGGGAGACCCAAGAATCGTTTTGGCCATATCAAGTCTGAAATGCCCAGTAGACAAACGAGTTTATATACCAAGAGCACAACGTGGGGAAAAGTCCAGGACATTCGGGAGTCGTCTGCCTTCTGATGTCTTGAAAGCTATAGGACTAGAGGAGATTGCCTCAGAGATCCTTCCATAGATACAGATGAGTGTGGACTCACTAACCTTTAGGGATGATGTGAACTTTGCTTTGTAGGAAAGAATCAATCTCTCTCTTAGGAGGGAAGCCTGTCAACAACATAATTTTGGGAGAGCATCTTCCTCCCACCGTTTTTTCTTGGCTGCTGAGGGAAGGGAAAAAGTCTTACTCACATGTTAGGGTGGGGGAGGGGGCAGATAGCAAAATCGATTTTCTCCATTCATTAATTAAATCCCTGTTGTTAGTGTCCATGATACCCATTCCAGGACAAGCTCTGTAGCTCATACAGTGAACATTTTGATGTGAGGGAACTGGGATGGGGTTAGTTGGGTAGAATTAGATTTTAAAGCACTAAAAGGAACGTTAGCTGTCAGAGAATCGCTGGTGACTACCAGAGGCAATACTTTGCATACTGATTAGGCAATCATGACCTATTTAGTTTGATTTATAATGAAAAGAAAATCTGTGGGATGGTAATGAAAGATCTTGGCATATTTTAGTCTGTGGTAGGATTCAAATTGGAATAGAACTGGATGAGTAGGAATAATTACACAGCAGACTGAAATTAGCTCCTTTCTAGAAAGATAACCATACAATAGCAGGTCAAGAGATCCCCTGTGTCCCGGGTTTATTGTTGCTGTTGTTGGTGTCATAGTTTTTTACGTGTCCTGGTTTGAGAGAATCTAAGAGCAGACACAAAATATTCCCCCTCCTTTTTAAAAATGATCCCTGCTGCTCTTCTATGTTGTCTTTAGGCTTCAGGGAGGCACAGGGGATGTGTGTGGCTTGGGATGTAGCTGTGGGGAGGTCACTGGAGGAGATACTGAATCTTAATAAGTTTGGCCTGGGGTTTTGAGCACTGTGACAGGAAGAACAGCGCTATATCCATAGTTCTGAGAAATTCCTAACAGTTATTGACTAAAGTGGAAAACAAAAGAGACCTAACCTGAGGGAATCAAAAGAAATCAACAAAAAGTTCCCATTATCCTCACACAGCTCTCGCCAGACACACAAATTCCCTCCTACTCACCAGGTTCTTCTTTGACCCTTATTTTCCCTGGTCTTTCCATATTCGCTAGGAAATGTCTGTTTAGTACATGAATATTTTGTTTGGTTTTATGATCTAGATAATATGATTTTGACACTTCCTGAAAAACAGGCATTGTGTAAATAAATAACATATGGTAAACTCATTCCAAGCTGCTAACAAAATGACAGCAGGAGAATGCTATATTAATAAAGTGATTTCAGTCCCGAGGAAGACCAAGGCGCATGTTTTAAAGCATTTCCTTAAAGTATGATAGGACATGACGCGGGAGATGGAAGGGGCGGATGGAGGGATAAGGGACATTCACACACACCTGATTTGATATAAAGTAAAGTCTTCTCAGAGGTGCCAGGTAATGTAAGTGCTCTAGACCCAGCAGGAAGCTTTGGGGGAACTTACCTGGGAGTAGCAGATACCGGAAGAAGGTGGTACGTACATTATAAGAATTTATGATTCTTTTTTAATCTATACAAACATTCTTGTTTTGTTCTCAGTTTCAGTGAGATATAATTGACCCACGGCACTGTGTACGTTTAAAGTGTACGGCATAATGACTTGGCATGTTGTGAAGTGATGTACAAAACTTGTTCTTGATTTCTTTTGATTCTCTCAGGTTAGGTCTCTTTTGTTTCCCATTTTATTAAGTAACTGTTAGAAATTTCTCAGAACTATGGATAGAGCACGGTTCTTCCTGTCACTGTGTTCAACACCCCAGGCCAATCTTTTCATCTGGTTCTATCTGTCACTTATCACCTCGCAAGTCTGTGCATCTCTCTCTGTGACCCACCACCTCCTCTCCATTCTTCCTGCCACGACTCCCCGTTCAGAGCCACAAAGGAGCATCCTCTCTGAGCATCCATTCGTTCATCTAGTGCAGCCGTGGGCAAACTACGGCCCGCGGGCCGGATCCGGCCCGTTTGAAATGAATAAAACTAAAAAAAAAAAAAAGACCGTACCCTTTTATGTAATGATGTTTACTTTGAATTTATATTACTTCACACAAACACTCCATCCATGCTTTTGTTCCGGCCCTCCGGTCCAGTTTAAGAACCCATTGTGGCCCTCGAGTCAAAAAGTTTGCCCACCCCTGATAGTGCTTACTGAGTTTCTCCTGTAACCCTCTGTCAGACACCGGGGACACAAAGATGAGTGGCTTCCTCGCCCTCAAGGAGTCAGTCTAGTCGGGGGGCCTAGGCGATGAGCAGACATAGGTCATTACAGTACTACATTCCTAAAACTGTTTTTGAGAAAGTCACTGTGTTATATTAACTCATGTGCCTTTCTTATTCTCAGTATAAGTATTAGAAAAGTAAGTTAGCCGAAACCGGTTTGGCTCAGTGGATAGAGCGTCGGCCTGCAGACTGAAAGGTCCCAGGTTCGATTCCGGTCAAGGGCATGTACCTGGGTTGCGGGCACATCCCCAGTAGGAGATGTGCAAGAGGCAGCTGATCGATGTTTCTCTCTCATCGATGTTTCTAACTCTCTATCTCTCTCCCTTCCTCTCTGTAAAAAATCAATAAAATATATTTAAAAAAAGGAAAAAAAAAGAAAAGTAAGTTAAACACTAGTTATGTATTTGCTTTTTTATGGTTAATTTTACCCATAGTAACAGTAAAAGCTTAAAGTTCTCTTTGAAATGTACATTTTTAAATTTCTGTGTCACCTTTGATGTCTAGGGCTTTCATTGACAAGTGTCTCTTCGTAAAGTTAATACACTTCTTTAAGAATGACTCTCTACTCTCGGAACAGTCCCACTCCTTGCGATTAAAGATCTGCACATTCAGATCGATACTTGTGTCTCTATCTTTTTCCTGAATTCAGATTTAATTGTCTGACTGTCCCTTTGATAAATGGCAGCCAACCCATCATTTCAAAACAATGACTAGAAACAGTCACTAAGGAGAGAGATGGACGATGGATGTTTTACGGGTGATCATGGTATATAAACTATTGTTCTGTTTACTTCCAGCTACAAGAAGACACATGAAACCCTGAGTCACGCAGGGCAGAAGGCAACTGCTGCTTTCAGCAATGTTGGGACGGCAATCAGCAAGAAGTTCGGAGACATGAGGTACCGTGGGAGAGAGCCCCGGGAATGTGCTCAGCCCTTGGCTGCTAGAGAGAGGAGGAGCGTTATCTATTGGCTAGTCTTCCTAAGATAGTCTTTTTTAATTGGATTAACATATTATGGGGCAGATAGTGATTAGTGACTGAGATAAATTATTATATTAGGACATATTCTGACTGGAGGTCAGTTTAGTGGCAGGACTGGTCCCAAAGATGCCCTTTCCACTAGGACCCAACCTAGTAAAAATAGAAGATAGAGGATGTCTTTAATCGCTGGTATAAGGGATTTCAAAAGAACACAGCACACATGAATTTTCATTATTGTAATTTAACCAATAAATTAAAATAAAATATGTATTCAGTGGAATATGCTCTGATAAACCATTCTAGTTACAGTTTTATATACATCCATCTAGTTACAGTTTTATATACATCCATTTTTCTATGCTAAATACATAACATATATATGGTGTATATTTCTGGTAGTTTTCTTTCTTCACTTTAGCAATATTGTGAACATGTCAATAAATGTTTATTACATTTTTAATAACTTTATTATCTTCCAGTGCATTTCCTTGCACATTTTGGTTATTTTTCAGTATTTCACTATTATATAAAATTAGGTGATCATTAAAATTTTGAACTGAGAACCAAATGTCCTCACTATAGTCACCAGAAAAACATTGCAGTATTGACCATTATTTTTTATATTATGTGCTAAGGAGTTATATAGAATTGTTCTCTCATGCTTTTTTGCTTGTTTAAATTCCTATCATAGTTTATTTGGAATTTAGCTGATATGCTTATGTGATTTTTTAAATTTATAAACCGATTTCCTTTTTCTCTAGAAATCAAATTCATTCTTTAAAAACGTTTAAAGTAAATTTTAAATTACTTCTTTTAAAAAGATCTGTGTGAATTATTTCACTGGATTCTTAAACTATTAATTCTTTATTACCCTGCAACTTTGATACCTAAAGGGAAATATTTATATCTTTGTGTTTAAGTTATTTTTTTACTTCAAATATTGCTAGATTGTGCCCAATACTAATGCTCCATCTTAATAACTTGGTATTCATGAGGCTGGAGTTAAGTAAGAAATGTACTAATTATAACAAACGCCATTGAAATCTGAGTACTAATAATAACAAACGCCATTGAAATTCTTCAGAGGCAGCATGTGATTAACAGGTAAACCTTCTGTATTTTAATTAACCTTAATTTTATTACAAATAAAATTTGCAATCATTTCAATGGTATTAAAACATTGATTTAAACTAGTTAAATAATTCCTTAAATAGGGAAGACCCTATTACCTGTTATATCCAAGAAAATAGATTTTGCCACGTTTATAAAATTCATTCTCCACATACTTACTTGAAACCTTTCACTTGAACAGTGGGACCTCGGTGTTTCTTCATCTTTAGGGGCCTTATAAGTAGCTCTGAATCTTTTTAAAGATACTTATTTCCAGATTGCACCTCCCCGAGTTGTGCCTCAGTCTTGGGTGGAATCTAGGAATCTGCTTAGTAACAAGCTCCCAGTGATTCAACTTCAAATGGTCAGGTTCCGAGGAAGCCAGGTGCAACTTAGCTCCCGTGTACCTGGGTTGTCAGTTATGAAATGGGGATAAGAGTAACAACACCATCGAGTTATTTTAAAAGCAGCAGAGAACCTGCCATGTATTCAGCACTCGAAAAATGCTAGTTTTTATCTTCACTAAGGGACCATCTCAGTGACAAGGTAGGGCAGAAATTAGAAAGAATCCATTAGTTCGGCTGGCGTGGCTCAGTGGTTGAGTGTCAGCCTATGAACCAGGAGGTCATGGGTTAGATTCCCAGTCAGGGCACAAGCCTGGGTTGTGGCTTGATTCCCAGTGGGGCCTGCAGGAGGCAGCCAATCAATGATTATCTCTCATCATTGATGTTCCTATCTCTTTCTCCCTCTCCCTTCCTCTCTGAAATCAGTAAAAACAAATTTTAAAAAAACCTATCAAATTAAAATGTTTCCTGTGAAGTTAAAATGAGGTCACATTTGTGAAAGTATTCTGAAGAAATGCAAGCTGATGGAATACTTTTTATGATATTGGCATCTTCCTGATACTTCTCAGGAATTTGTTCAAACTGCGTGTGATCTGGTGCAGATGAAATCTTTGGAGGAGGCACATGATTTCATTAGAGAGTTTCATAGTTAGAAATCAGTAGACTCAAAAACTATAATGAATGGAATTACTGTTTGCTTTGGGGCTCTTAGCAGAGGGGACAAGGGCCAGTGTAGTGTATCTTTTCCTCCTGATGTGCTAATGCTGCTCCTGCTCTTCTCTCCATGCTGCCCCGGCTGCAGGTCCCACTCCATCGGGTAAGCGCTGCCTGGGGGCCCTCAGCCCCTTCCTTCCCAGAGCTGTCTTTCTTCACTGTGTGGGTGCGCCTCTGCCAAAAACTAAGTCTCTCTTCCTGAGAGTGTTCTGACCAGGGAGTTACAGACTGGGGGGCGGGGGAGGGGGCATCTGAGGCATTTGAATTTATGTAAGCACATATTTATCTCCTTTCTGAATCATTTACACCAGCTTCACTTGCTGCCCAATCTCTTAGGAATCTCTTTCTGCATCATTTCTCCCTATATTGGCAGAGTTCCTTCTGAGAGAAGGAAAAAAGGAACATGGATATTGAGAGTTGTGTATTTTTATAAAACTTAGAGAAAGTAAGGTCCAGAAACAGCAAATTACTTTCTCTAGACTGCCATATTTTCTGAACATCTTGTGACTGTTGTTAATAGGATGGTTCATCTTCAACTTTCTGTACCTTCTGAAGTTGAAGAGGGAAAAAGTTACTGGAGAAGCACATATGTTGGGCACTGTGCCCTGAATTAAGCTTTTTTTTTTTTTTAGCTGGAATCTCATTATATGCTTTTTTTGGAATTTGTTTTTCTGAGAAAACTGTCTCTATTTAAGGAGATTAATAGATTGATAATGCTGATGAATTTATTTTAGTAATTCTTTTTTAATACAATTTCTGAGGAAATATTTTGTTTATAGTTTCCAAATGGAGTGTTTAAGGTAGAACCATAGTATCACCTGAATTTCTTTGTCCGTTCGTTTCCATTCTAGTCAAGTGCCACCCATACAATGGCCTCAGTGGATATTGTTGGGAAAGGGTGATGAGTTTGATCCCTTCCCAGTTAGCTTCTTGGGAGGGGAGAAAGCAGGGATGGTGTTGGAACGTGTGGAAAATGGACTGTCTCGTGTTAACTACCTATATTCCTCTGGAGAGTTTCAGGCCCTTGACAGAATGCTCATGGGCTACTGGGTTGACCTGGAAGGAACCAGACATTCACATCAGACTTCCTGGCCTATAGGGCACCTACAGGAAGTAAAAGAATATGCAACTATGTACCGCCTATTCTTCCCTTGTCCCCTTGGAATTGACTGTGGCCCATGCTACCCAATGAAAACAAAGATCATCTTGGTGGGTTGGGCAGCAAACACTTCAGAGAGTTGAGATTGCTGTTTTAGAACGGTGAGGAGGGAGTTTCTCATGTGCTTATGTTGTGCTATCTTCTCTTTTCTTTCTCTTCTTCCCTTTAATCTGCTTTTGCCCTGAAGCTACTCCATTCGCCATTCCATAAGTATGCCTGCAATGAGGTAATGTGTGTAAATTATTTTACGTAATGTTAATGCAGAATTTGTATGAACTGTTACTTTACTGATATTTACCTGGTGGATTTTTTTTCTCCTGTATATGAAAGGAAGTGCCATGAACTACTTTGTTCTCTTTTCCGGTGGTCCTCGGGAGAACCTGTGGTACTTTGACAATCCTGTAAAAGTAGCGTAGATGCAATAATCTTGGGCTTCTGACCGGACACCCCAGCTTAAATCTCCTGATATGTGAGACTTGGGACAAGTTATTTAATTTACCTCCATCTTCATTAAAAGCTACTTTATATAGTTGTTGTGAGATATAAACAAAGTGACCTATGTAAGGCCTAGAACAGTGATGGCGAACCTTTTGAGCTCGGCGTGTCAGCATTTTGAAAAACCCTAACTTAACTCTGGTGCTGTGTCACATATAGAAATTTTTAATGAGAGGGAGCAGATTTAGAAAGGATATCATTAGGCTTTTTAAGGTATAAATTAAGGTGAGGTATCTGTTGAACAATAAAAAACAAAAATGAGTTCGCGTGTCACCTCTGACACGCGTGTCATAGGTTCGCCATCACTGGCCTAGAACATTCTGAGCACACTTGCAAAGGTAGAAATATATTTCCCCAGAATTAAATGCAAGGCTGGAAGAAAGTTTAAATGAAAGGGAAAGTTTAAATGAGAGGGAGCAGATTTAGAAAGGATATCATTAGGCTTTTTAAGGTATAAATTAAGGTGAGGTATCTGTTGAACAATAAAAAATATCATTAAGATTACTGTCAAGATGAAAACTGAGAAAGATGGCCTCCGCTTCCAGTGTGCTTGAGTTTGTGATACAGTCAGATAAAATCAAGCTCATAGTCATAGCATATCGAGGAGTTGATGTTAGACTGGGAATCAGAGGATACAGGTTGTAGGCGAAGTCTGCCAGGAATGAATTTTGCAGCCTTGGAAACTCACCTCAGTGATATGTTTCATCATGTTTATAAGTAAGAAACTAGAACCAGATGTTCTGTTTTTCCCATGGTGTTTGCCTTGAGTTGCCATGGTGATGGGGAGGGGGAGCAGAATCAAGGCCCTGGGACCCTACCCCACTTTAGTTAAAACTCTGCCTCTCCAACCTGCTTGGTATCCTATGTTGTGGTGTGGATACATTAGAGAGGGGGTTCAGTTACTCTTCACATTTTCAGTGCACCAAAGCCAAGTTCGTTCTGGGGTCATTTGCACTGCTAAAAGTTTGTAGTTTTATATAATATGATTAAATCTGAGTAAACAGTTTCTCCCTGTTCTCCAGTATGTATTCTACTGTAATTTAATTTGAGAAATGCCTGTTTCATTATGTCCGACGATGTCTCTTCTACACTGGGGTTGTTTGGTTACTTTGGGAATTTAATCACAGTATCTGATTTCCCTAATTTGGTGGTAGAGAGCATAGATTCAGGATTGCTTTGTTCCTATTTGAATGACTTGCTCCCCACAGTGTAAGAACAGCCAGACGGAGTAGTGTAACCTGGGAGGCTCTGAGCTCCTTTATGTCAAATTTTAAGTCTAGAGCTTGCAAGAAATTAACATGATTTTGCTCTATGAACCAGGAATTCATGGCTTATGGGTCAAATTCAATCCTCATAAAATTGCCTGAAATTAACTTGAAAAGAAAAATGACGTTACTCTTCTAAAATATACCCATAAACCATTAGGCAAACTGTCTGCCCAGTGTGGCCTAATGTAACTGACGGGTGACAGCAGTCACGTGAGCAGTCTGGCCAGATAGAACTTGCCATGGAAGTCAGGTGCCAGTGAGTGTCTTCTTTTGAGTCATTCAAGTGTAATTTCACTAATTCTTCCTCCTGAAACAGAGGTATTATGGAGGATCACTCATAGGAATTTGACTCATGTTTGAATCAAATACAAGGTGCAGAGCTATGCTTGGGCCTTCCGATCTTGCCATTGTGAATTCATGCAGCCAGAACGCAAAGACATACGTTTTTGATCATCTGGAGCATCCAAGTCTTGGGCGGCAATCCCTAACAAAGCCAGATTCACTCAAAACCATGTCCTCTACATTACTTTCCTCTTGATAGTATTAGAGCGATGCTTCATTCCACACCATGCAACGAAGCCCCTATTTTAAAGCCATTCTTCCTTCCGAAGTTTCTCCAGGCCATTCCTTTTATTTTCTTTCCTCTGCACTCAAGAGAAAATCATAATTGGCTTATCAAATGGAATTATTTGGTGTGAAAATGATGGCTGTCCTTGTTGCTGAAAGCTGACATGGACACAAGATTTAAGACACATTTTAGTTCAGTTTTTATTTCTTTAGTTGGACTTGGTGATATCAATTTCTATGGTAATGTTGTCATTAAATCATGTCATGTGACCAAACCCAGTATAGGAAACCAAAAGGCACCAAATGAAGTATTTAACACTTCTAGTTACAAATGGTATAGATTATTTAACACAATGACGAGTCACAAATAAAATGTCAGTGCACTGTGAAGTTTCACTCTGCTAAGAGAACAATTAGTTATATCCTCTTCGGGAGGGAAAATACCACATACTAATAACACCATTGTGACAAAGCATTAGACAAGTAATAAGTAATATTTCAACTTACAATAATCAAAGCATTGACTTTCAGAAACACTGCTTTATGAAAGTTGACCAAATGATTACTTTTGAAGGCACTGAAAAGAAAAACTTATAAACCTTCTTTTCCTTGAGCTATTTCTGTCTTGTCTCACATACACTGAAATGAATAACTTTAAAATTCCAAGTGAGAAAACTCAAACATGATATTCTTTAGACAGATTCTGCATGCTTACAAAATAAAAAAAAAGTTGGGAGAAAGAGTGTTGTGATAGAAGCAATTAGTAAATGAAAAATTAAGCTATCACTCCTTTGACTCATTGATAATGACTCACAGTGCATGATGGCATTATTACGTTTGTACTGTTGCCAAATGCTGTACAATTCTACAGTTGAGTGTCTCACTATTCCACTTGGAAAAATTCCATGTCAAGTATGGTTTCTGAATCTAACCTGGCAGAAGTGAAATTCATGTTATTAAAACGTGGTCGGGTAGGTGCCACACCGACAGCTAGCTCTGTTGCAGAAGTGATGTTTCTAAGAGCAGAAATCAGACAGCTTAGTTACTAACACAGGCAGGTCTTTGGAGCTGACCTCTCTCTTTTTTTGTTATTTTAGGAATTCTCCTACTTTCAAATCATTTGAGGAGAGGGTTGAGACAACTGTCACAAGTCTTAAGGTACAGATGAAGTGAATTTTGTGTCATCGGGCCATTGAATCAGGACAGCATAGTCATTGCTGTGGTTAGTTCCAAGGGTGGCGCTGCCAACCTGTGGTGCAGTCGAGAAGGCGGCCTTGCACAGTCAGGCTTCACATATAAATCCGTAAATAGAACCAGGCTTGAGTAGTGTCACTGTATCCTGACAAATATGCCACTAGAAATGAATTGTTCATGGAAGTGAATTGGGGTACGTATTCATCTCTGCACTGGTTAGCTGGTTAGACCTCCTAATGCTATTCCTAGAAAAGTAGGTAAGTGAGAGAGGATGTGGATGGACCAAAGGATCTGTGAATTCTGAATTTAGAGTGTAAGTTCAATAACAGTTCAACGCTCTTCTGGGATGGACGTGGACTAGCAAACACAAACTTGGCTCCCCGTGTTATACTGCCACTCACTACCTGCCAGCTGCCTTAACTTTTTTATCCAATTCACATATTAAGCACAACACAGTTTGGTTATCATACAGGGAAAATAAAGCGGAGTCACATGATGCATTATTTTGTAACAGTGCATTGGATCCCTGGGTATAAACTAAAAATATGCCTGTGGCATACATAGTAGGAGCTAAACAATTTTATTGACTTTTTTTGTTTCAGCAGAGATAAGTTATTCTACAGAGGAAAAAAAGAGCGAAATTAAATTCAATCTAATCTTAAAATGTATAGAACGTTTAAAGCAGGAAAAATCACTGAAACTGCTAAGATTATGCTTTTAAAGATATCACCTAAACAATGACTTACCTATATCTTGGTATCATTATCACTGTTTTGTAGAGAATCCATTTCTGCATTTCCTTATTACTGAGAAAACTAAAAATACAGATGATCTTTAACTGGATCTAAAGCAGATATTTGCACATGCTGATTCCAGCTGCTTCTGAATCCCCTGTCACCATACTGCCTGAGAAGGGTCTGTG
The DNA here is from genome assembly GCF_000147115.1 of Myotis lucifugus. NCBI lineage: Eukaryota > Metazoa > Chordata > Mammalia > Chiroptera > Vespertilionidae > Myotis > Myotis lucifugus. Next base: position 6,416,002 of record NW_005871105.1, read on the forward strand.
AGGGCGTCTGTTCCTCACGAGAGGCCCTGGGTGCTCTTACTGATTTTGATTTAGAAGGTCTTTCCTCTTAGGGGGAGGGTCTTTAACATAGAAACCTTCTACTTTATTAGGCCTGTGATTAGGTGTTGAAGGCCCAAGAATGAAATAATTACTCAGCACCTATCATGCCTTCACTGGTTTCATTTACCAGCAGTTTCTAGTTGTGCAGTTTCATCCCTCTGCTTGTCAGCATCATCACCTGAGTGACCAGTAGGAGCCATTAAATTGCCCCCATTGGCAGGGAAAACGTTTGGTAGGGAGGGACATGCGTTATCTCGGACATTTCTCTTGCTACAATATCCTGTTTTAAAACAAAAGGCTCAAAAACCCCTAGGAGTCAATTTCTCAACATTTGGTTCTCAGCCTAAGACACGCCAAAGAGGATGGATTCTGTTGCTCGTTAGACACGTTCTGACTTAGGAGAAGTTATGCTTTTTAGGTTTTCTTTAGAAGAAGGAGCTATGAAGAAGCAAAAGAAGAATAAAGAGCAACCAATTTTCATTTGCTTTTAGGAAACTCTGGTAAGCTCACAGCTCACGTATGATTTTATGATTTAAGTGTTTTTCACACTCTCAGCTTCTCACTTCCTTACCTCACTGGGATGGAAGGCAGAGAGCCTGTCTCCTCCTTCAAACACGCACAAAACTAACTCAGCCAGCTGGAAACTAGCCCATGTCAAGACCTCCTGAAAGTGAATTCTGTGTTGGCATGATTGTCCCTGGGTTTAACAAGACTCACAGCCCACCCGCTTCCTGTGTCACGGTCAATGCCTAGTCCCTCTGTTTCTGCCCACCAGGCGATGGAAAATAGCCAATAATCATGCTTTGTGTAAAACCTCTCACTTCCTCATAATTGCAAATTTCTCATTTCTTTTTTTCTTCAGCCTAAATAATAGATGTTTGGCCCTTTTTTATATAGCTCATTTTCTGTATAGTTTACTTTTGTGTCCTAAATCTTTTACCACATTTCTGTCATGTTCTTCAATTGTGGATCCTGGGGCTGTTGCCTGCTGAGGGAATGACTGGGGAATCAGCAGGACGAGTGGAATTCCTGGCAGGTCTACTAGGATATGCTGCATTGCCATGCTCACATACTGCTTTAAGCTTGATTTTTAAACAAAAAGGCAGGACACTTATTGTTTCTTTATGTCCTTTCAACCAGGTATTTTATTATGAGAGGTTAGGAAGCATAATTCATTAATTCAAATAAACTTTTTTACAAAGAACAAGTATAATTTTGGGGACAAAGTGACAAATTCGTGTTTGGAAAACCATTACGAGGGGAAGCGATATGGAGTGGTTTATTGTTCACATCTTTGCTTAAGCCAGTCCTTGCCTAAAGTATTGCAGTGGGCAGTCATTCGGCCCACATAGTTAGGAAACTCCTTTATTTCACTCCTTTTGGCCAAATAGCTTTATTTCAAAGTGGTCCCCTCCTTCTTCTTTTTTTTCTATTTTGATGTGAGAAAATCAAGAAGTAGGAGAGAAAGAATGAAACAATGCCCAGAAGAAAACATGAGTAATTTGTATTGATCTGATTCAATACTGTGTGTAACCTGTATTGAAAAGAGGAATGCGAATAAAATAAAGAGAACGGGGACTACTAATAGAGTAAATCACAGTGGATTAATCTTGCTTCTCCCAGAAAAGAAATAAGCATTGTGAAAAAAAAGTCACCTAATGGAAAGCAACCCCCTCCTTCCCAGTGCTAAGAGGAGAGGAGAAATCGAATGCTCTGTGCAGAGGTCTGTAACCTGAGGCTTGGGGGCCAAGTCTAGCTGGTCACCTATTTTGAATGGCCTGTAAGCTAAGAATGGTTTTTACACCTCTTTAATGGCTGAAAAATAAAAACAACAAAGAAAAATCATATTTGTGATTTGTGAAAATGAAATTACAGGAAATTCACACTACAGTTTCATACAGTCTTTCTGAAGCACAGCCGTGCTCACTCACTTATGCATCATCTCTGGCTACTTTCTACAACGGCTAATTTGAGTATTTGTGATTCCCAAGCCTAAGATATAGGGTGTTCCCCAAAAATGTATACACACACTTTGAATAATTATAAAGGCAGTGTTTATTAAATACATTGCATTTTCAAAACTGAGCTATCAGCTGGTGAAGTGTGTACACATGTTTTGGGACACCCTGTGTTTATCTGTCACTTTCCCCAATGGATTTCCCGACCCCCACCTGATGGAAAAATTCAACTTTGTAAGTAAAGAGGTAGAGAGGCACTTAGTGACAATTGGAGAAAAGTGTGTGTTTGCTTGTAATGATTGGACTGCTTTTGAACCCTGGTTAAGGTTTTAAAGGGGCAGGCCAGGCCGTAGGCCAGTGATGGCGAACCTTTTGAGCTCGGCGTGTCAGCATTTTGAAAAAACCCTAATTTAACTCTGGTGCCGTGTCACATATAGAAATTTTTTGATATTTGCAACCATAGTAAAACAAAGATTTATATTTTTGATATTTATTTCATATATTTAAATGCCATGTAACAAAGAAATATCAACCAAAAAAATGAGTTCTCGTGTCACTTCTGACACTTGTGTCATAGGTTCGCCATCACTGCGTAGGCGGATACACTGCTTCCCCAGAGTGGTGTATGTTCTTGTGAGGGATCACCTTGGTGACAGTGAGGCGTGACAGCAGTTTGAGAATAGCAACCTTTTCTATACCTTTCTTTTCCTCGGAGTGATTATCCATATTGTTAATGGTTAAAGAAAGGCTATTGTTAAGACTTTCATTAAGCATTCTGGCTGACTAAAGAATATACTTTCCAAGAACTTTTTATTAGGGAATTTTTCAAAATACTTAATTGTATTATTTAATTATAAATTGACTTCTTCCTCAGTCTATGCTTAATAACAAGTACACAAAAAAGGAGTGTTGTAAAGGGCCATTTAAAGGGCTTTTCCTCCTGTAAAGGCAACTGCCTAGAAAGATGTGCAGTGGCCAGGGCTTAACACTTCATTCATCTACAACTCTCGAAGCAGAGACCAACAATCATGTTCCGTGGAGCCACTCCGCCTTTTCAAGAGACATTTGTCAGAAATGCAGATTGCCTAGTTAAATCTCAAGTGGAAATCCGAAGTCTAAGTCACTTAAAATGTCCATACATTTGTAAAATTGGGGGAATATATCTAAAGTCTGTTTTTTATGAATTAAATCGTTTCTCTGGGTGAGTGAGGAGATAATTCGAATCCACAGATCTGGTTATGCTCCTGGAGGGATTGAGAATGTAGAAGAGAGAGAGTTGCTACCATTGTACAAAATTTAAGTTTCTATTCCAGTCCCGGAACCCAGGCATGCATGACATCCTAGCCCTCTGCCAAAGGAAGCTGACTTCTCTACATCCTTTACAGACTGTCTCAAGGGAAAAAAAGTAGTTCCGAACTTGAGAGTAGTCGATGTTATAAAAACATTTCAGAAAAAAATGAACTAACTGCATGTTTGCTTCTCTGCCCCTTTCAGACGAAAGTAGCCGGGACGAACCAGGGCGGAGGCAGCTTCGAAGAGGTGCTCAGCTCCACCGCCCACGCCAGCGCGCAGAGCTCGGCGGGCGCCCCCCGGCGGGCGGAGGAGGAACTGCAGTGCTAGGGCTGCCAGCCCAAGCCCATCACCCCGCGCACCCACACGGATATGAAGACCAAAATCCCACTGGCAGAACCTAGGCCTTGACCTTCAAATGGCCTCTCCACAAAGTTTCATAAAGTGATTTCCATTTGTATTTGTGTTGATAATGGACCATTCGACCGCACCCTTAAGTAGTCACAGGTGGTCATCTTTTAAAATGTCCTGATTTGAGCAGGTACAAAATTGGTCATGACCCTTCTTTTTGTGTAGTTCAGACATATTTTTCAAACATAAGTTAATGTTTGCTTTGATTTTTGCTTGAACGCCATTACCATACGCATGTCTCTGAAGGCTGAGTGAGCACCCCCTTCAGTTCAGTCTGTCCACTGGGGGGCGCTGCCTCTGTCCCCATCAATAGGATGACGATGCAAATTTCATCAAACTGCTTGTGGTCCGCCTCACCTACATTAATTACACGTTTATTTAAGCAATTAAAATAATGGATTTTAATGATTACTTTGAGTTCTTAATTTCTTTAAGTCGTCAGGGATATCGATGACCTTAAAAGGTGATCGCAATAATTCTACAGATGCTAGTTTAAATCAACTTCTGCTATCCGGTGAACATGGAAAGAGATAGGTAAGTAATTATAATCTTAGCTACTTTAGGATGCTAAAACTTCAATTCTAAAAGTCTCTCTAATCTACAAAGAGTAGTAGTTAACTCAGGTAAACTGCTAAATATATAAGGGTATCTGCAAAAGGAATACAGTAGCTAGAAAATGGGAGAGACGCCCTAGCCTATTTGTCTCAGGGATAGAGACTCTGCCTATGGACCGAAGGGTCTTGTGTTCAATTCTGGTCTCGGGCCTGGGTTCTGGTCAGGGCATGTGCAGGAGGCAACCAATCGATTTCTCTCACATCGATATTCCTCTCTGTCCCTCTCTCTTCCAGTCTGTCTCTTAAAAAAAAAAGAAGAAGAAAGAAAAAAAGAAAAAGTGCAGACTCCTTCCAGTTTGTAAAATTGGTCACGTGAATGAAAAAAGCATCATTTAATGCAATCAGATTTCCGCAGTAACTTTTACCTTCCACATCATATGCTTCTCTTTCCTTCTAAATGGGACATAACATGTGTTACTAGGTAGCAGAGATATACCCTATACTTACATTTTAAAAATGCACATAAACTAGACCTACTAACTAAAGTAAAATCACAATTTAGATACATATATAAATACTAGAGGCTTAGTCCATGAATCATGCACCAGTGGGGTCCTTCGGCCTGGCCTGCGGTATCAGGCCGAAACCAGCTCTCCAACATCCCCCGAGGGGTTCTGGATTGGGAGAGAGTGCAGGCCAGTTCGAGGGACCCCACCAGTGCACAGTCAGGGCCAGGGAGAGATATGGGAGGTTGGCCAGCTGGGGAGGGACTGAGGGAGGGCTCCAGTGCTTGTCTGGCCCATCTCTCTCAGTCCTGATCAGCCGGACCCCAGCAGTTGGAGCATCTGTCCCCTGGTGGTCAGTGCACGTCATAGCGACTGGTTGACCAGTTGACTGTCTGCCCCCTGGTGGTCAGTGCATGTCATAGTGAGTGGTTGAGCGACCTTAGCATATCATTAGCATGTTACGCTTTGATTGGTTGGACAGACAACCAGATACTTAGCATATTAGGCTTTTATTATAAACCAGAGGCCCGATGTACAAAATTCATGCAAGGGGCTTGGCCCTTGCAGCCCCAGCTTTGCCTGGAAGGTCATCCGGAAGGACTTTGGAAGGACGTCTTGTCTTATTAGCATATTACACTTTTATTATTATAGAGGATATAGCATATAATCCATGTAATATATGTAGCCTATATATAGTTAGTATGTTCACTGTTCATTTCTAAAATTTATTAAGTAGAAGTGGGCATGTGAAATAAAGCCAGTCTGTGAAATTCAATTCTGATTAATGGAGCAGGGCAGTCTGTGTACCTAACTGAAAATCAAGCTGGCTCAGGGCCACATGATCTCTGAGTCCTGGACCCATAGCAGAGACAGGTATAGGTCTATAAACTTGAACCAGAGTGGATGAATGTGGACAAAGAAGTCCTGCCAGTAAGTGCATTGCTGCTCGCCCTAATTTCTCCTTCCAGCCTGTTGGCTGAAGCTGAGCCCTGCCCCACTGGCTTCTGACCATGTTACTCGTCCACTGCATGTGGGTACTCAGCTCTGTGCCGAATCTGCAGTTGCCTAGTGCATTTGAAATGGTCATTTTTTTGTAACCTCATCACCTTTATTTATTTATTTTTTACCACATTCAGTACACCGCATTGTAATATAAAAAAAGCAATTATGGCGCGTATGTACTAGTAAACAAGTATCTTCATTCACCAAACTATTTTTGCACACAGTAGTCCCAGCCTTACAATCTGAAAGCACAGTATCAAAATTGGGTAGAAAAATACTCAAGCCCAGCCAGCATGGCTCAGTGGTTGAGCACTGACCCATGAACCAGAAGGTCACAGTTCGATTCCTGGTCAGGACACATGCCCGGGTTTTGGGCTCGATCCCAGGTGTGGGGCGTGTAGGAGGCAGCTAATCAATGATTCTCTCTCATCACTGATGTTTCTAGCTCTCTCTCCCTCTCTCATTTCCTCTCTGAAATCAAGAAAAATATGTTTTTTAAAAAAGAAAAAGAATTAAGAAAGTTAATGTTGATGCCACAAAGCTGCAAATATATTTAGCTATTTAAATCATTCTTCATTTCATCAGTTTGGTAAAAGCTATATTCTTTTTTTTTTTTTAAATATATTTTATTGATTTTTTACAGAGAGGAAGGGAGAGAGATAGAGAGTTAGAAACATCGATGAGAGAGAAACATCGATCAGCTGCCTCCTGCACATCTCCCACTGGGGATGTGCCCGCAACCCAGCTACATGCCCTTGACCGGAATCGAACCTGGGACCTCTCAGTCCGCAGGCCGACGCTCTATCCACTGAGCCAAACCGGTTTTGGCAAAAGCTATATTCTTGTCACCTCTATTAATTGCAAAGCTTTTAAAAAATTATTCACTCTAATATCTGGGAGTGATATAAGGACCATAACATGAGTTGTCTTTTATTTCGTCATAGGATGTGCATGAACAAGCCACATCAATGATTAGAATAATCAAGACATTTGCTGGTAGGTAGGTAGTCTTGGGCTAGAGGTTTTATTGCTGTATTGCCTGCTCACTCAAGAGCTGCCTGTTTCGCCCTCACTTTGCAAGTGCAAGTTCACACGCAGTGGCAGTAGTCGTGTTCCACAAGTGCTAAGGCATTTGCCACAATGAACGTGGCCTTTGAGTAACAAATCAAAATGACATCTGGTCAGGACCATGTCTATACAAAATGATACCACAACAAACAATGTACGGTAGTCTTCCTTATCCCCCGCTTCCCTTTCTGCAGTCTGTTACCCTCAGTCAACCTCGGTCCAACAGTATTAAATGAAAAATTCCAGAAATAAACAATTCACAAGTTTTAAATTGCACATCATTCTAAGCAGCATCACGAAATCTCAAGCCATCCCTCTCCGTCATGCCAGAGACGAGAATCAGTCCTTTGTCTGGTGTCTGCACATTGTATATGCTCCCCACCCAGTAGTCACTTAGTAGCTGTCTGAATGGTCAGATGCAGGGCTTGTGTTCAAGTAACCCTTATTTTACTTAATAATGGCCCCAAAGGGCAAGAATAGTAATGCTGGCAGGTGCAGCGATTTACTCACCTTGTGGCCACCCCAGACAAGTCCCATATCCCAGTTCCCTTGCACGTTAACCTGCCCCTATCCAGGGGTGGCCAAACTTTTTGACTCGAGGGCCACAAAGGGTTCTTAAACTGGACCAGAGGGCCAGAACAAAAGCATGGATGGAGTGTTTGTGTGAACTAATATAAATTCAAAGTAAACATCATTACATAAAAGGGTACGGTCTTTTTTTTTTTTTTTTAGTTTTATTCATTTCAAACTGGCCGGATCCGGCCCACGGGCCGTAGTTTGCCCACGGCTGGTAGACTCACAGAGGTTCTCAACCTGTGGGTCGCGACCCCTTTGGCGGTTGAATGACCTTTCACAGGGGTCGCCTAACCATCCTGCATATCAGATATTTACATTATGATTCATAACAGTAGCAAAGTTACAGTTATGAAGTAGCAACGAAAATAATTTTATGGTTGGGTCACAACATGAGGAACTGTATTTAGAGGGCCAGAAGGTTGAGAACCACTGGGAGTGTTCTGCCTCTTTCTTCGGTCTCTTCTTGCTCTCTATGTATGGCGGCCGGTTTGTGAACCAACAGTTCAGGCCAAGAATAGTATTTACTCCACATGATAATCACAGGGTTTGTTATTCAGAAAACCAATTCCAGGCAAGTAGCAGGTATCTCCCAAGAAAAATACATTTTAAAAAATATTTTTTATTTTTAGAAAGAGAGACAGAAACATCAATGAGAAACAGCGATTGGCTGCCTCCTGCATGCGCCCTACTTGGATTGAGCCCGCAACCCGGGAATTGAACTGGTGACCTCTTGGTTCCTGGGTTGATGCTCAAATGCTGAGCTGCACCAGCTAGGTGAAAACTACATTTTTAAAATATATATATATATTTTATTGATTTTTTATAGAGAGGAAGGGAGAGCAATAGAGAGTTAGAAACATCGATGAAAGAGAAACATCTACCAGCTGCCTCCTGCCCACCTCCTACTGGGGATGTGCCCGCAACCAAGGTACGTGCCCTTGACCAGAATCGAACCTGGGACCCTTCAGTCCTCAGGCCGACGCTCTATCCACTGAGCCAAACCGGTTAGGGCGAAAACTACATTTTTTAAGGGATAATGCTCAAATATTTGTAGACATTGGCTGGTGAATTCAACAGCTTTTTAAAAAATTGACCTTAATTTTGTTCTTATATTTTATTTATAGCACCATTATATTTTCATTGTTTTTAAACACATTACCTCAGTGAGGAAGGCTTGGGACTGTGTGAGACCTCACTTGGTAGGTAAATGGAAACTGAGATGATTAAGTGACAAGTAGAGGGTTCCAAAGTCTCTCTGTGAATTTACAATAAAATATAGCAGGCAAAACATCGCAAATAATACTCAAGGGCCACAGGAAATCTCCTGGTCATAAATATTTGAACCTTATCTGGAGTTTTCTTGTGCCAGGAGAATACACTCTAAAATACTAATAGATGTGGTTCTGTTTCCCTACAAACTGCATCTCCAATAATAAGCACACTGCTGGTTTCCCATCATTTACCTCCTTTTAAAAACTGTTATAACGCAGCAGCATTTGGATGCAAAGCAGCGTTGCTCTTTTCCACGCAGAGCAGCTCGCTATGTGCACACGCGTGTGCTGCCTCTGAAGAGATCATGCACCTTGCTTCCCGCAGACTGGGTATCCATGGAGACTGCAAAGAGTTTCCAAAGAAACGCTGCCTAGATTGCTCACCGTGCCAGCTGAAAAGGCTTTCTTCAAATAGAAACTGACATTTAAATTAAAGGGACAGGCATCATGTTCCACACCAAAATCTCTCAGTGCAAAATATTGAGCAGGTCTGCACCAAGTTGCCTTCCCTTCCTCACCATTCAATGCTTGAGCCAGGCCAGCGGGCAGACTACTTATCCTGAAAGAAATGAGGGGCAGAAACAGGTCTGCCGTGTTCCCTACATGAGGCCCAGTGACCCCGGCAATCCTCTTCTTATTACCTATTTCTCACTTGGTAAACATTCCTATAATCGAAGTCTGCACATCTGTAAATCAGACAAGAAACAATACACCGAGGAAGACAAGTAGCATGTGGAATTGCATACCCCAATTTATTCTCCAAGTGACAAACAGAACTGGGGGAAGGGTCAGAACCTGTTAGCAGGTTTACAAATCCATGGTCAGAGGCCTAAAGCAGGTCACGGTGGAATTAAACATCTGGTTCCGGCCCTGACTGGTTTGGCTCAGTGGATAGAGCATCAGCCTGCGGACTGAAAGGTCCCAGGTTTGATTCCAGTTAAGGGCATGTACCTTGGTTGTGGGCACATCCCCAGTGGGAAGTGTGCAGGAGGCAGCTGATCAATGTTTCTCTCTCATCGATGTTTCTAACTCTCTATCCCTCTCCCTTCCTCTCTGTAAAAAATCAATAAAATATATTAAAAAATAAAAAATAAACATCTGGTTCCGGAGAGTGATCACCTGAATAAAGCAGCATTTCACCTGAGCAGAGAAGGCATTATAATACATTCTTTTTCCTAGATCCTTATCACTAAGTCGGTTGAAAAACCTGTTCTTAAAAGCAATCATAATTAAATGTCCTATCGTTCAATGAATCTGGCCCTCGGGAACATAGGATATAAATTCAGTAGATTTAAAACCTCCAATAAATATTCCAAAGTTTAGGGTTTTAAAATGTATTTATTTAGTTCATAAAAAGACACCTCCCCCCCACACCCCGTCAAGTCTTCATCCATGCATTTTCACGGCCACATCCTGTTCCGAGGCTTCTTTTATGGCCCAAATTGTATCATGTTTCTTGCTGGAGTCCAGGCAGTTGAAAATAAACAGACTCACATCTGGGGAAATTAACAGACCAACAGTGGCAAACACAATACATTCAATGGGAAAATAAAACATTGGTTACAGGACTGCAACTACATAGAGAACTCAGGAGTGCGCCTCGCCGGCGGTGGCAGCAGCAGCAGCAGCAGCAGCAATGTTAGCGTTTCTTTCTGCCTCGAGTTCAGAAACCAGCTGGACTATCTCTGGGTGATGGAATTTTCCTGCAAGGCAAGAAGACGGAGAAAGATGAGAGAATACACCGGTCTCTCCAGCTTGAGCCCAGGCTTTGTCAGGGGCTTGGCTCCATGTTTTACTCCAATGCAGAACACAATTCCAGATCCTTCCTTCTGGTTTGGAGCAGGGCCGAAGGGACCACCTGGAGCTTATTCTCCGTCACCCCAGATGTCACCGCTCTTAAGGATGAGAATCAGGCAAAAACTGTCGACTAGACAGGAGCTAGGAGGCACGTCACCAGGCAGCCTCTGAATGAGGAGCCACAGGGAAACTCAGGAGGAGCTCAGTGCAGTGAAGTTCACTCTCTGCTCAGTTATGGGCATGTCACCCTCTTTCCAGGCTCACGTTTCTTCCTCAGTAAAATAGGGAGGGTAAGCTAGGTGACCTTCCAGTTCCCACATTTTTATTTCACTAGTATTTTCGTATTTCATTTTTTGTTTTTCATTGAGAATGTGTCAATGGAAGATAATGTTAAAATGCAAAGCACCACATAAACATGACTTACTTATATTTTAGTGACATTATTGGTAAATATGCTATCCTAGAACCCAATCATTGCTTAAAACACAGCTGGCACGCCCTAGCCCGTTTGGCTCAGTGGATAGAGCGTCGGCCTGCAGGCTAAAGGGTCCCAGGTTCAATTCTGGCCAAGGGCACATGCCCAGGTTGTGGGCTCGATCCCCCGCAGTGGGGGACGCGCAGGAGGCAGCCAATCAATGATTCTCTCTCATCATTGATGTTTCTATCTCTATCTCTCTCCCTTCCTCTCTGAAATCAATAACAATATATTTTAAAAAAAACAACAACACACAGCTGGCAACCCTTTTCCGTAAAGAGACAGATATTAAATATTTTAGGCTTTGTGAACTTACATGACTATCTTGCAAATTACTCAACTCTGCTGTTGTAGCACAAAAGCAGTATAAACAATACATAAAGAATGAGTGTGGTTGTTTCAATAAAACGTTACACAAACAAGTACAGTGGGCCAATCTGGCCCATGGGCCACAGTTTGCTGACCCCCGGTTTACAACATTATTCTATTTAACTGAAGTCAAACATTTTTGAGCATCGCCTACATCATATGAGACAAAGCTGGCGTTAGCCCTCACACACCTGCTAGGGTGGGTGAGCAAGTGTGGGTTTGGGAAGAGACCCCAGCAGGAGCATCATTAGGAGACTGCAGGTCAGGCAGTGAGCACCATGGTGAGCTCTGGACCAGTGCAGATCAGCAGAAAGAAGGGAACACTTAACCCTGACGGAGGTTTAGGGAAGGAAACCAGAGAGGCGAGTGGCCTTAGGCCGCTCAAAAGTGTCAGGATTTTATTTTTGAGGAAGAGGAAAGCCACAGTTATAAAAGCAAACCCTCAGGATGAATGGCGAGCCTAGCCGGCTCAGTTAGGCGGTCATAACAACGGCCCGATACAGAAATAATGAGGGCCAGGCCAGCGCAGACCTAGTGGGCTGGAAGAGAGAAGGAAAATCCAATCAACTTCATTTCAGTGCAATCCTATTTCGGACGTAGTCTGCGATCTGGGAGCCTCATCTCCTTGGTGGGGCCACAGGAGGGTCCTGCGAGGTCCCAGAAAGGCTCTTCCGAACTACTCTCAGGTGGGGGCTGGCTGAGCCTGAAGCGCTCCCGGGGGGAGGTGGAGTGTTACTCCAGGGAGAGACAGGAACTCCGGCCGTCACACTAGCCATCACTAATCCAGGAAACTTGGCTCCCCACTCTGGAAACTGGTTCAAAAGGAAGATGGCTGAGGGTTCCTGCCAGGTATTATTCTAAGCACTTCACATGAACTAACCCACTGTATCCTCAAACAACCCTGAAAAGTAACTTCTGTCATTATCTGTACTTTCACAAGAAGGAAACTAAGGCCCAGAGCTAGGTGAAGGAATTTACTGGAGGTCACAGATTTTATGGGCAGAATCAGGATTCAAACCCAAGCAGTTTGACCGCAGGCCTGTGCTATGAGGACACCGGTATGGTGACTTCAGCCATTTGGGGCTTTCTTGTGTTACATCTCTATTCCTACCTCCACCTCCACATGACCTTATACCCATGAAGCACTTAGAGATCATAATGCACTTTCACATGCATCATCTCTCCTGAATCTCAAAACCGACCTATGACCTCGGTAGGGCAAGTATGATGATGCCCATTTCTCAGAGAGGAGACGGCGAGGTCAGGAGACTGCCCAGGGGCATGCAGCTCGGACTCCAGGGGGCAATGCTCTCCCGCCCCAGGCCAGCTCTCCCGGTGATCCCACCACTTTCCCTTGAGATGCTCCACACAGAAAGGTCAGAAGAGGGTCACAACAGTGGATTCACTGGCTTAGTGTCACTTATGGCACTAGGAGGAAGCCAAACGGCGACGATGCTTATTGGAAATAGCACTGCGTACCTGCTGTGGAGTCATAGAAGTCCTGCAGTCTCCCAGGTTTGTTCTCCAGGTCTTCATATTCAGATGCCTGAAGAATCATCTCACATTGGTCCAGCTGCTTCACAAATTTGGCCTCCGCGCTAGATTGGGTCTCATACTCCTAAGAAAGGGACAATTAGAGCAGCATGATTAGGGCTCACGACAGGGTAATCCAGGAAAATTCTGATTCTAGTACCTGAAAGCAGTCACAGCTACTAGTAAAAGCACGTTCTGAACTGGCCACATCTCCACCTTATACAAAGCCTTCAGAGTTGCGTCCCCTGTAATTTCACAGCCAGCATCACCACTCCACGCCAGAAGGGTGAGCTTACACTGCCATGTGTTCCATCCACCAGATGCAAGCCTTGGAAGTCCCATTTGTTCATATTGACACTCTAAGCATTTTTCTTCCTGTTAAGTACCTTGTCTCCATTTCAACCTCATTATTCTTTAATCCAGAGGTCGCTAACCTTTTGGACCTCACGGACCACCAGTGGTCTGCGGGCCAACAGTTGGTGACCAATGTTTTAATCCACCTGAGTGGTATAGGTCTTTTTTAACTTCAAGCTAATATTTCATCTCATGCTTCTCAAATTATTTCTCTCCATTTAATGTTGGGTTTCCTTTTCCTTCAAGGAAATTTCTAGCTTTCTCATTTAATTTTGGTTAGCACTTTATACTTGGAACATCGGACCTTGCTTTCTTTTAAAAAAACATACTTATTGATTTCAGAGACAAAGTGAGAGGGAGAGATAGAAACATCAATGATGAGAATCATCGATCGGTTGCCTCCTGCACGCCCCCTACTGGGGATCGAGCCCGCAACCTGGGCATGTGCCCTGACGGAGAATGAAACCGTGACCTCCTGGTTCATAGGTTGATGCGCAACCACTGAGCCAGGCTGGCCAGGCTGTCCTTGCTTTCTAAATAGGGAGGACTTCAGTCTGTCCCGGTTATGACTCGCTCCAGTCAGGATCTGTGAATTCTTCATGGCGTGTGTGGCAGGGAGGTGGTGAAGGAAGTGGACACGGAGTATTTTACCTTTCCTCCTCCCAATGGTCCCTCCCTCCTCAGTGCACCCCTGAAACAGGCTACAGGAGGTCTGTTTCTTAGCATGACACATGCCACACAAACACAAGTCCCAATTAATACTACATAGAATCATTCTATTAACACCACAGTGCTCCCACTGACTTCCCTGCCAAGTTCTCATTTGTAATTCCACCCCAGATGTGTTCCATAATGAACCTGTCATGCTTGCTTGGCAAGATAATGTGATGGGAATCACTGATGGTTTCTTAGTTTTTGTTAAATGCCTTATTCTTTTAAGACAGCTATTTGAATTTTCATAGAGCTTAAAATTGTACAGAGAAATAATTTTAATATAAAACCAATATATTTTTGTTTTATTTCAAAGGCACTTAGAAATAGTTACACTTAATTTAAATGTTTGTTTACAGTTATATATTTATACTTAATAAATTTAAGTTCATTACTTAATAAAAATAAATTGAGTACTCGAAGCACAGCAGTCCAGGATTTTTCTCAGTTGAAAGTGGGAAAAAAGATTACAAAACCATTAGGAAATAACATATTTTATAACAAATTGTGAGGAAAATACATATTTATTTTCAAAATGTACATCACTGGGTTTTCTCTCAAAAAATAATGGTACTGGCATTGTTCGATTTCACTTTCCAACCAGGGATATTTCTCCAAAGCAAAATGCAGGCTGTGGGGTAGGCTCCTTTCTGTGATACTTTGAGAAAGAAAATGTTTTCTCTTGACTTGCTAAAATTTGATTTCACATTTTATGGTAAAAGATAAATTATAATCAAGGATGTTTAACTGCTTTAAACAGATGTGACTCTGGGCTGACAGCTATTTATAGTGTGAATAGCTGCAGAAATCAATTAACTGTCATTTCCTATTAGTACTATTTTAAGTTCCCGGGGTACAGAATGACTATATTTTCTTAATCCAAAATCAGAACATATGGGATGGAAACAGAAGAAAAATAGAGCTTACTATGTATCAGGCAATATTCTAAATGCTTTATACTTATCAATTTGATTGCCATATGATCCTATAAGATAGGTGTACTATTATTATTGCCATTTTATTGATGAGGAAATTAAGGAACAAAGAGGTTCAATAGGTTGTCCAAGATCACATAGCTACTAAACAGAGGGGCCAGTGTTTGAACATAGAAATCTGATATTGAAGTCCATGTACTGATAATATTGGACATGAATTATAAAAATGCTTAAGTTATTATGAGTTTGTATACCGGCTTGAATAATATTCCCCCAAAATGCGTGCCTTTCTGGAATCTATGCCTATTTGGAAATAGGGTCTTTGCAGATATAATTAAATGTTGGATTAGGATGGACCCTAATGCAATGACTGGTGTCCTTCTCAGAAGAGGGGACTTCCGGTGGATACTCATACAGACACAGGGAGAACACCACCTGACTGTGGAGGCAGAGATTGGAGCAGTGTGTCTACAGGGTAAGGGGTGCCAAAGCCAGCGGAGGCTTCACCAGAAGCAAGGGAGAGGCAAGGAAGGAGCCTCCCTGGAGCTGATATGAAGCCCACATACACACTCACCCTCTTTGCTAACAAACCAATAAACACGGATTCTTAACGTGTATTCTCAGTCTGTACCTCTGGGCCCCTGTGACCACCCTACTGAGCTGGAGCAGCTCTTCATTCGCAGGGTTGTGCTGACTGGGTAAGGAGAGTTTAAGAGCCTGGAGTAATATTTTCTAGAAATAAATTTCTATAATTCTGTCTGAAAAATGTGTTGCTATTTATTCATATGGTCTTCATTTTTCTCCTCTGGCCCTTATTAAAAAACAAAAAACACCCAACACACACACACACACACACACACACACACACACACACACACAAAACACCTAAAAAACGAGTTCCCCATCCCTTTCATAGCACGTAAAGATGAACTTCATGTCAAAAAGTAGACAAGCTCACATCTCTTCTCCACATCAGTCATCAATATCCCACAGCATCTCCAATAAAGAAATTTAACCACTGCCGTCTTTGTAGGTGTTGGTTGGCCTGGCAGCAACAATTCTAAAGGAGGCTTGTCACATCCCAGGCCGGCCACTGTCCCTGTCCTGAGATCTTCTCTAACAAGCGTAACTAAATCAACCAATGACTTTTACAAGATCATACAACTGTTACTGGTTTGGGGATTATGGGATCATTTAACGCTCGGTGTTTTACAGTTTCCCAAATCCAAAGTCTTGCTAAGTGACTGTTGTAGCACCTTCATTTGTAAACTACTATTGTAGTTAAGTAAATTTGGCAGGTAGCTTTCTTTAGCCAGTTGTTGATGGCTAACTAAGAAAATAACAGATACTGCCACCATATTTACAATAATTAGGAGTCACAAGAGTAGGAATTTTTGTAAAAGGTTTTCAAATCCTGAGGTCTTTCCTCCTTAAGAGATAATACAAGGAATTGGTTTCATAAACTCAGCAGCCATTTTTTTTAATGTATGAAATGCAACACAACTCCACTCCATTATTCCCTGACTCAAAGTGTTCCAAAAGTTCGCTTGCAAGTACATACTTCGGAAGAAGGGACTATTCTGGCTAAAGAAACCCTGTTGGGCCTCGTAACCAATACCACCCGCGCCAGGCTCCCAGGCACCACGCAACCCACCATATGCACTTACTTCCCAGAGTTCATAGAGCTCCTTTCCGAGATCCTTTGAGAGAAGCTGGGTTAGCCGCTTCATAGCTTCCTGAAACATCAAACCATTATTTTAATCATGTTCACATTTCAACTCCTCTATAAAGCCAAGTACTGGTCTCAAACTCTCACACATAGCCTCAAAGGGGCAGCAGAATACTGGACAATATTTACAGCTTACAACGAGGGCAGTTGTGTCCATTTAAGGTTATGACCCAGCACTAAATGCAGTTACTGATGTGTGATCTGACCAAAGTGGAACAGAATGGAGCCTCAGCCTCATGCTAGACACTGTATTTCTATAAATGCAGCCTAGGACTGAACTGGCTTTTTGGAGATCACATCCAATTACTGACTCATTAATGAACTACCTATAGACTGAAATCGCCATGCTATTAAAAAACAAAACAGATAAACAATATATTACTCTCTTCCTGAAATTGAGCAATGGTTCTAAACCCATATCATTTGTTACTATACAAGCAGAAGTGCACATCTCGAGGCCTCTTAGGTAGTCGATATTCCTTGTTTGGCAGCCTATGCCACAGAATCATGCCCACCATTTTCAATAACCCTCGGAAACCAACTCCACAAAAGTCCAGGTTACGTGGCTGAAGGCGCCGGCCTTTCCCTTCCTGATGGCGAGCCCTGCCATTCCCACTTCCCACCTATTAGCCTTGTTCACACACAGATTTAGAAATAATTCCCCATCAAGATTCTGCCTCAAGTTCTGAGCTGAATGAAGCTTTCAGCAAACATCTGTGTCAGTTTCGTGACTAGCACGAGAGCATCATTCACCATGCACACTCATTGGTGACGCTGAACAGTGCCGCAGCCGACTACAAACTATCAGTCCAGATGGGGTTTGAAACCAGGTGGCCATTTATTCGCTGTGGAAACCTGAGCAAGTTACTTAAACTCTTTGTCCTTCAGGTTTGTCATCTGTGAATTGAAGTTAGCAATGGTACCTACCTGAAAGGATGGTTGTGTGGTTTAAATAGTTTATATATATAAAGTCTTTATTATCTGGTACATACTAAGCACTGTATAAAAAGTTCACTATATTTCTCATTTCTCCATCTTGTCACGTTCACTCGCATAATACAGTTTGTTTCTTCTCTTTTTTTCTTTTTAATATTTTTATTGGTTTCAGAGAGGGAGAGGGAGAGAGAGAAACATCAATAATGAGAGAGAAATCATTGATTGGCTGCCTCCTGCACGCCCCCTACTGGGGATCAAGCCTGCAACCCGGGCACGCGCCCTTGACTGGAATTGAACACAGGACCCTTCAGCCTGCAGGCCAAAGCTCTATCCACTGAGCCAAATCAGCTAGGGTGGTTCTTCTTTTAACCTCAGTTCTTTAACAACTTTAACCCTTGAAGATACATATATACCGTGGCTCTTCTCCTGTCTCAGTAAGTTTTTGCCTTTACAAAGGAATATAACCTGCCACTGATGTACTCAAGCCTCATGTTCCATCTCCCTAGTTCTTGACGGTGCCCTCCACCAACGTGGGTTATAATATAAAGTATGTTTTGTCCTGGTAGGAAGGGGTCAGACTACAAGTATTGCTTTTGGCCCCTACATTTTCTCTTCTACGCCCTCATCCTCCCTTCCATCCAAATACTTGCTGTCCTTCAAAAACAGTCAGCCTCCAGGCTTATCAAGTACTTTTCCTCCCTCCTCCTTTGGTTTAAAGCCTTCCTGATGCAGTTGGCGAGCCTCTGGGCAAAGGATGCTCCCTGCATCTCATCATGTGCAATCCACCTCGAGCCAAGAAACCCTCACTTAATTATCTTAATGCCTGGTTCCGACATCCACCTCTTATTCATGAGTACCATCTGCATGAAGAATGGCTCATCTCCCAGACCCTTCTCTCTGTTCCCAAATCCTTGCCAGCAGCAGGAAGAGGCAATGGAATATCAGTGTTCTCTAGGCCTTTGGCTTCTTGCCCAAGAACTTGTGGTTCTCTAAGATGCTTCCCTTGTCCCTTCTGATTATGGTATTCACTCTGCTGTGAATCAGAAGGAGTGGGCAGCAGACAGGAGGTTTAATGAGGTTTCCCATAATTGCCAGGATACGGAGTCCAGGAGGACAGCACCACTCCCTCTGATGGTTCAGGTCTACTCTGTGCCCCCCACGGAGGCCAGGACTCAGCTAGTCAGGACAGAAGTAAGTCTCCTCCCATCTCCAGTAGCTGGAGATCCTTCCTATGGACGTGCTTTTTCTCCAGAAGGTTCTGACCTGCTCCCCTATGGAGTAAGCCTCCAAGTCCCTGTGTACCTGCACAGGGACGGCCTGTCTTTTCTCCTTTCTATGTCATTCAAGGTCTTTGGTTACCCTCTGGTATTTCAGTACATGATTTCTTGTCCACAATGTCCAGATGTACCCTTAAAGATATACCCTTGAATAAAACTACCATATATCCTGAAATGAGCTGTATAATCGAGGAGGTTTTCCCCTTCTTTTTCTCTATTTTCCCCTTCTTTTTCTCTATGTTATAAGTCATTTCTCAACATCCTCTGGTTGAGGGCTAATTCCTTTCAGTTTAAATCATTTCTGTCAATCAACCTAGGAATTTTTTTTTTTTAACATGTTAAGCAACATGTCAATCACTGGTGACTGACACTATACTTTCTGTCCGGAAGACAAAACAGGCTAGGCACTTAACGTGTTAAGAATTTTTAATATTATTTTTTAAAATGTATTTTTCAGTCATAGCTGACATACAATATGATATTAGTTTCAGGTGTACAACACAGTGATTAGAGACATCTATACCTTAGAAAGTGATCACCTCACAATGACAGTCTATAAACTATGGAGAAACATTTCCTTAGCTTCCACCCTTTCTATAGGCTGTGGTGATGCTGAGCCTGTATTCTACACCCATATTTTGGCAAGAAGAATATTCCTTACACTATTCCTCTCGTTCCCATAATTTAGAATACGTTGGAATTCCTAAATTGGGATTCTTTATGGCTTTTCTGCCTGTAGAGGCAAAAATGCTATTGGCTAGGTTTGTCGCCCCTCAGCTCTGAGAACAGCTAGCTCAGGCCACCTGCCCGGTTAAACCATCTTGATAAAGGGCTTGTCCACTTAGCAGTTTAGGATTTCTGGCCTACAGTACAAGTAGCTTGCAATGATCCCTGAACTGAGAACCAGCCATTCAGCATTAAAATCCCCCTTGGATGTTGTGGCCTCTACTGTAAATATGTCTTCCTCTTTGGCCCTGGCCTCTGGGTTTATAGCCTGATACTGATTTCCTATTTTATTGATGTTGTTCATTTCTTACTAATACAAATATTTCTTTACTTCTGACCACTAAAGGACTAACTTAAAATACAACGAACAATTATAAAAATGATTATACTTGTAATTTATAGAACTTCTCTCCAAAGAGCTTAACTCGCATGGATAATTCCTTCAAGTTCCAGCTATTTCCACTGTCCCAATGAAAGCCATGCTACCTATGTCCACATACTAATGAGAATGGAAACCAATAGTTTGCTGTCCCTGTGCTAAACAAGGCTGGGAGCAGGCATACTTTCCTGTTCTTGTGTTAAACAAGGTTGAGAGCAACCAGAAACCAACTGGCTCCTACTCCAGGGAAATCCTTGCTTCTGGAAGCTAAAACTATAAACTATCCAATTCAAAGCAAGCACTAATGGCTTATTCTTCAAGAGTGTCTTTAAGATTTTGCCTCATTAGTCCCACCAACCCAAGGCTATTATGCCCTAAACTTTGTGCAGTCTGCAGCCTCAACTAGCTGCCCTTCTTGTGAGATCCAT
Organism: Myotis lucifugus; assembly: GCF_000147115.1. Taxonomy (NCBI): domain Eukaryota; kingdom Metazoa; phylum Chordata; class Mammalia; order Chiroptera; family Vespertilionidae; genus Myotis; species Myotis lucifugus. Next base: position 6,436,347 of record NW_005871105.1, read on the forward strand.
TTAAGCATGCTCAGCCCAGGCTCTACCACTGAAAACACCCTCCCCTGACGATCCCCTGCCCTTCCTGAACACTGAGACCAGCGGAGGTGGCGCATTCCCTTGCTCCAACGGGTCTAAGACTTAGCTGTGCTTCAGCGACAGGCTCTGCTGGTGGTCTCTTGTGGAGTCAACAGCCAACACTGACCTCTTCTCGCCTATGTTTTTCTTCTTTGGGGATGTTATCTGCTGGTGCTATGTCCCCAACGATGCACTCTGCCATATCGTGAACCAGGGCTAGGCGTACACATCTGACCAGGCGAGAAATGGCGGATAATTACACAGAAGCATATTTGCTACAAACTCCTTTTCTATACTGTTTCCAAGTTACATAATATACTTTTCTTTCTCCACCCTCAGAGAGTATTTCAATGCAGTATTTTCTACAGTAACTATATTATGAAAACCTTCAACAGCTTTGAATCAAAACTGCTTGTTAAGCCCAGCCTGTGTAGCTCAGTGGTTGAGGGTCAACCTATGAACCAGAAGGTCACGGTTCGATTCCCGGTCAGGGCCCATGCCCGGGTTGTGGGCTTGATCCCCAGTGTGGGGCATGCAGGAAGCAGCCGATCAATGATTCTCTCTCATCATTTATGTTTCTCTCTCTCTCCCTTCCTCTCTGAAATCAATAAAAATATATACTTAAAAAAAACTGCTTAGTAATATTCAACACAATACATGAGAGTGCAGAGGAAATAGCCTATTTTTTTTTAGAAATGTCTGGTTTTTCAAATATCATTTTAAAAGCTTGATAACATCAATCTGGTCACTGGATTTGAACTCAGACCTGCCCAACTCTATTCGTTTTTCTATGAAGGTCCTCATTTTGCCATCTAACTAGTTTACAGGAGAAATGATTGTTTCTGAATTTTGTATCAGTAAGTAAATGCTATAACCAGATCATCTAGCTTTATAACCTGAAGTTATCAGTCTTTTTTTTTCTTTTAATATTTTAATTGATTTTTAGAGAGAGAGGAAGGGAGAGGTAGAGAGAGAGGGAAACATTGATATGAGAATGAAACATTGATCGGCTGCCTCTTGCATAGGGATTGAACCTGCAACCTCTGGGTTCACAGGACGACGCTAACCAACTGAGCCACACCAGCCAAGGCAGGCTCTTTCACTGGCCAGGAAAAAACCCAGAGTGCAATTAACAATGGAAGCAATCAGCACACACAGTCCACCCCCACCCCCATCCTGAACCTGTATGGGTCGCCTCAAATAATTTCTTCCCCTGTAGAAACGAACCTACAAGAATTTGACACAGGCCTCAGTCATGAAAAGTGGTGCATCATCATAGAGCAGAGACCCTGCCTGCCAGGCGCCAACATTCACAGCTTACCTGTCTTTGTTCAGATGATCATCTTTGGTCACCAGGGCCATAACTGCCATCCTGTACATGTGATCCGATACGCTCTCTGGCCTCTCGACATTTCTGTATACCCAGCCAGTCCGTGGGACTCTCTGGTGAAAATGAATTAGAGGGAGAAGTTTATAAAATAAATATTTTCACTATCTGCTAGGCCAGTGGTTCCCAACCTTATTTGGCCTACCGCCCCCTTTCCAGAAAAAATATTACTTAGCGCCCCCTGGAAATTAATTTTTTTTAAATTTTAATAGCAATTAAACAGAAAGATATACGTATTAATGTTTCTACCTTTTTCGTAAAATATAGTAAAGAAAGGTGTAAATTAGAAACATTAAAGTTTGAAATTATGAAACTATTTATTGAACTCAGAATAGAAAGGTAATACAAAAAAAGTTAAAACAAATGCACCTGTGGCCATCACCGCCCCCTTGGATCGCTGCAGCGCCCACAAGGGGGCGGTAGCGCCCACTTTGGGAATCACTGTGCTAGGCTGTTCAATAGAAATCCAGGGAATAGGGCACAGAAACGGGGTAATGGTTTCAGAACATATTAAAAAAACAAACATAACTAACCAAAATGATCAAGATCTGGAATCAAATAAAGCAGTGAAGTCTGCAGAGAATGAGAAAGAGGTGGGGGGATAATTCCCACGCACACAACACAAAAGTCTAATAATCGAGGCACTGAAAACACCCTCCCCTGACGTTCCCCTTCCCTTCCTGTCACTGAGCTCTACATCTCGGAACCCATACAAGTCCTTTAGACAAAAATAAGCGTGTAAAGTAGCTTATTTTTCATCACGACAAGACTGGGGAAGTTCTGCCTCCCAACAAGGCCATTGGGCAGACACCGATGGAAAACGCTGGTGGAGGCTCTGAACTTGACCAGGGGCAGACTTCCAAACGCCCAAGCAGAGGGGCCAAGGCGTTTCTAAGGGCTCTTCCTTCTATTCGCATCACGATGTGATCTTGTGGGATTAGAAGCCTACATTTCTCAAGAATTGTATAAACTGTAGTAAAAGTGGCAGGAAACAGATAATTTTGGAGAATGAACTTAGAGAAATTTAGCAAAATCTTAACGGAGCGGCGGTGGGGGGGGGGGGGAGAGGGGATGCGGGGGAGAAGGAGATGGGGGGGCGTGGGGGGCTCGAACGTGACGTCACTGCAGCGTGGACCACCGCACCCTCGGGAGAACAGACCACCGCACCCTCGGGAGAACAGAGGCTCGGGGTCCCTCCCACCCGAGTGCCAACCGGGCCCCACCGGTGCGGCCGCGGACAAGGCTGGCATTTCCGAGCGCCGCTGGGGGACCCACAGGCGCACCCACTTCCCATCTGCGGACCGGGGGGTGCTCGGAAGCCACCCCACCCGCCCAGGTGTGGGGCCCCGCGCCCCAAGGGCACCGGGACTCCGGGCGGACGCGGGCCAGGGCGAAGGGGCCGCCCGCACCCCTCCCTCCGAACGCAGGCAGCCGCCCCACCCGGACACTCGGCGCTTTGGACCCCACTCGGCCGGGGTCGGTCGGTCGGTCTGGCAACCCCGACACCCCCGTCCCCGCCGGCTCGCTCCCGCCGCCCTGCCGCCCGCGCGGGCAAAGGCACCCGGAGGCGCTTCCTGCCCGGGCCGCGGGCGCGGGGGCGGGGAAGCCTGGTGCCCCGAGGACGCCCGCCTCTTCCCCGCGCGGCCCGCCCGCTGGGGGCCCCAGCTCCCGGCCCGCTTCACCTTGAACTGCCCCCACCAGCCCGCAGGAACTGCAGCAGATTCCGAGGCGGGG
>NW_005871105.1:6439624-6447124 GCF_000147115.1 Myotis lucifugus
AAATCAGGGAGATAATGTAAAGAACGGACGGACTGGACGGGATGCGAGGCGAAAATAGAGAGACGGTGAGGGACAGGGAGTTTCTAGGGGTAACTAGTGAGGGAGATAGAGTAGTACGAGGGCGGGGGAGGAGAGTACAGTAGTGACTTCGCGGTTATCGAAAGAGCTGGGGATAGTGCTGAGGGAGGGGTAAGGCAACGGGGTGTGCTGGAGAATAAAAGCCAAAATGACCGCTGGGATAGCAACAGAGTCCAGGGTTGGGAACATGGCGGACGATGGAAAATACTCTATGATTAACCATCGTTCGGCGAGGCGGAGAGAGGGGAGTGAAAGCGGAGGTAGCTCCATCCCCTTTTTTCGTCTTCCCCTCCCCCTCCCTTCTCCCTCCTCCCCTTACCTCTCTCCCTCCCTCCCCCTCCTCTTCTTCCCCTTGCCCTCCCCCTCCCCCTCCTCTTCTTCCCCTTGCCCTCCCCCTCCCCCTCCTTCCTCCCCTTACCTCTCCCCCTCCATCCCCCTCCTCTTTTCCTTTCCCCTCCCCTCCCCCTCCCCCTCCCTTCTCCTTCCTCCCCTACCCCGCCCTTACCTCCCTCCTCCTCCTCTTCCCCTCCTCAGCCTTCTCACCATGGCTTGCCCAGGCCCTTCTGTCCTGTCTAAACCGTAGGATTTTGGTGGCTGACCCGCGGGCCTTGCACCCTCCATGGCAGGCACAGTGCTTGGCACCGCCAGCCGCTCATGACTTGTTTGCTCAACTCCATTTACCTGCGCTCCCTCCAACTTATAAAAGGATCCCAGTTCCAGGGTGAGGGTGGGAGGGCAGGTGCGTGTTTGGAGGAGGAGGAGGAGGGCTAAGCCAGATTGCACCAAAATCTTGCCTTTTAGGGACTCAGAGTCTGGTGGGGGGAAAAGATAAGGAACTCTACTTAAACATGGGCAAACGATAAACATTTGCACAGCGGTACAAGGAAAGTACTTTGAAGAGAAGCTCAGTAGTAATGACAAGTACTGGTAGGACTTTGGGGTTAGTCGTAGCCAAGGATTTGGAGATCAACATAAATGCCCTATAGACTGAGCACAATGCCAGGATGAAATCACAACTTCCCTTAGCACCTCAAGTGCTGAAGAATCCCCATACCCCCAGAAGTCAGTCAGGCTCTGTCTCAATCATTGTCTTAATTCCATCAACAATCAGTGGTAACGATTTTTACAGGCATTTGGTGGACAAGCATACTGAAGGACTCAGGGAGAGGGGTAATGTGAGAATAGACTATGTGGGGCAAGCAGGAAGTAGGAAGACCAGTTAGGAGACTACTGAAATACTGCTTTGGAGAGATGATTTCGGTTTGGTCCAGGGTGACAGCAGCAGAGGTGCCGAGACGTTGAATTCTGGATACAACTTGAAGGTAGGACTAACAGGATTTGTCACAGATTGCACATAGGGTCTGAGAGAAAGAGAGGAGTCAAGACCACAAATTTAGGCCTGACCAACTGAAAGGATGGAGTTGCTATTTACTGAGCTGGAGAAAGTGCAAGAACAGTAGGTTGTGGGGAAGGGTAGGAACCAGATGTTTAGGACATGTGGAGATGCCTACTAGGGGTCCTAATCTATAATAATAAAAGCATAAAATGCTAATTAGACCGGACATCCTTCCGGACGTGATTCTGGACGTCCTCCCGGACAAAGCCAGGGCTGGAGGGAAGCCAGTGCCAGCAGCTGGGGAAGGAAGGCCTACTCTTGCACAAATTTCGTGCATTAGGCCTCTAGTAAATACATAATCTGGAGGTCAGGAGAAAGGTAAAAATTTTGTGTCATCAACATACAAGATGGTATGTAAAACCATGAACCTAGATGAGACCCTTGTGAGAAGTTATGGGTGACGAAGAAAAGCTACCTAAGGCCTAAGGCCTGAGGCAACCCAACATGTAGAGTTTGGGAGACCAAGAATAAGCAGCCGGGAGGTAGGAAGAGGACTGTGTCCTGGAAGTCAAAGGAAGAAAATATTTCAAGCAGGAAGGAATATGGTCAACCAAGTCATATCAGATAAGCGTTGAGATTTAACTGCCAGACTTAGCAAATTCAATGTCATTGGTGACCTGAATAAGAGAAGATTCCGTTGTAGTGGGGCAAGCAGAACCCCAAATCAAATGGTTCCAGAGAGAATGGGAATAAGTATTGTAACTCATTTTAAATGGACGGGGCCACTAGAAAAGAGATTTTTTTTTTTAAGAAGGGAAATAGTGTTGGCCAACCAGAAGGGGAAACAGAAGCCAATTTCTTCCCACAGAAGGAGGATGCCAGTTTAAAGCAATGGGCAAGGAAAACAACTCACTTACTCGAGTCCATTGGAAGAAAAGGTGAAACGAGAGGGTTCTCATTAGAGGGATTCTTCACCTGGACTCAATATACACTTCTGAGGTGTCTGTGAATATTCTAAAAGTGTCTAAAAGCTGTGTTAGTTATGAGGATTTTTCTGTTTGTTAGATCCTTGAAGAGGTCTCTGAGCAGAAAAGGGGCAAAACCTCCCACTACTGAGAAACTTGCTTCCATGTTCACAAAGCTTTGGTCCTGGTGTTATAAACTAGAAAAAAAAAAAAAAATCAACAACAAAGCCTGTAACTGCATGAGCCTCTGCTGGTGAGAAGTAGTGTTACATCTCTCACCTCATTTTAATTCTCCCAACATCCCTCTGAAATATTAATAATCCCACATTTCAGATGAGAAAACTGAGTTGCCCAGAAGCTAAGGAACTGGCCTCCGTTTCCATAACTAGTGAACGGTGGTGCCAGCATCGAAGCTCTGGCCTGTGTTCCTCCAAATCTTTCTCTCTGGGACACCCTTATCATTGGTTATCAGTACCCACCTCTTATCATTGTGGAATTAAGTGAGATTCTGTGTGTGAAGATTTTGTAAACTGTCATTACCTGCAAAGAATTGGGGGAATTGGGGGAGGGGATACATACCAATGGACTAATCTGAGAAAACTTGCCCAGAAAACATTCATGAGTATGCTCAAGGAACTAAACAGTAAAGCCCAAGTCTGACTAAAATCTAAGTCCTCCCCACTCTCCCCCGCTTAAGACATCTCAGGAAGAAATAGTGCTTCTGCTGCTATATCTTCAAGGATAAAAAGGTTAACAGTTGGTCTGCATCAGTGGTTCTCAAGCTCAGGTGATTTTCCCCGCCAAGGGAGCATTTAGCAATGTTTGGCTCTATTGCTAAGGAATCTTAGTTTAAAACTTGGAAGGGAATAATTGAGCAGAAATCTTTTCTATATCAAGTACATCTCACTTTATAGAAACTATATATTATCTAATCTAATAAAAGACAAATGGGGTAATTAACTGTACCTCCGACACGCTTCCCATTGGCTAATCAGGGCAATATGCAAATTAACTGCCAACCAAAATGGCGGCCGGCAGCCACGCAGCTGAAGCGAACAGGAGGCTTGGTTGCCCCGGCGATGGAGGAAGCCAAGGTTCCCCGCCTGCCACGCCAGGCTCTGAGCTGCACTCTAAGCAACTATGTTGCAATTATAGAAGTAAACAAACCCCAGATACCTGCTTTCAGCCAGCCGGGCCTCAGAACTGGAGCTGCAACAGTGTTTCAATTATAGAAGCTAAACAAGCCTCAGATACCTGCTTTCAGCAGCCGAGGCCTCAAGCTGGAGCCGGCTCTCAGCTCCAGTGACAGCCATAGAAGGTAAATAAATCCCAGAATAAAAAAAAGAAAAGAAAAAAAGGAGAGTTTGGAAGCTTCAGTCACCCACCAGCCTAAAAACGGCACTCAGCCCCTCACTCAGACTGGCCAGGCACCCCAGTGGGGACCCCCCACCCTGAAGGGGGTGTGACCAGCTGCAAACAGCCATCATCCCCTCATCCAGGCTGGCCAGGCACCCAAGCGGGACCCCCACCCTGATCCAGGACACCCTTCAGGGCAAGCCAGCCGGCCCCCACCCGTACACCAGGCCTCTATCCTATATAGTAAAAGGGTAATATGCAAACTGACCCTAACAGCAGAAAGACTGGGAATGACTGGTCACTATGACACACACTGACCACCAGGGGGCAGACGCTCAATGCAGGAGCTGCCCTCTGGTGGTCAGGGCACTCTCACATGGGGAGCTTTGCTCAGCCACAAGCCAGGCTGAAGGCTGCCAGTACAGCGGTGGTGGTGGGAGCCTCTCCTGCCTCCTCAGCAGCGCTAAGGATGTCCGACTGCAGCTTAGGCCTGCTCCCCGCTGGCAAGTGGACATCCCCCGAGGGCTGCCGGGCTGCCAGAGGGATGTCTGACTGCCAGCTTAGGCCCGATCACCCCCCCTCCCCCACCGAGTGCCTCTAGTAAAATATAATTTAAAGTGTTCTTTGGGGATACTTCAGTTCTTTGTGTGTCTTTGGTTCATTCTAAGTGAAACAGCACTTCCTGGTGGCTGCTCCTGCCTTTTCATAGGACCTGACCTTAGAAGGTGGAAAAACCAAATGGCCAAACATGAAGCTGCAGAAGCACTCTCTAACTCGTTGGAAGTACATTTCTGAGCTCAGGGCATATTTCTCAGGCAGTTTTATCATGATGGTGATACCAGACAGAAAGATTCTTGGAGGGCAGACACTATGTCTGATTCATCTTCTTTCCTTAGAACCAAGAATCTTGCATGACGTTCCCCTTAATATGGTGATGAGAAAATGGTGATGAAGTGGGGTGGGGGTTGTGGGGTAGAGATGTAGAAAGGAGACCCATTTCAGGGACAGAATCACCTTGCCCAAAATAAAGAGGATGTTGGAAGAGTGCCACAAGTCAGGAGCTCAAAAAATTTAATGTAATGAACAAAACCAGTTGACTTGGAAGACATTTCCCAACTCTACTGAAGAGATGCTATTGGCCTGAGGGCCATGGCATTTCCATGAAACAAGGGTGTTCAGGATTGGGACATACCTGCTCCTCTCTCCCCCCATGCCCAGGTGTGGCTGGGCGGCAGGGAGCTGAGGAGGACGTGTTTCAAATTGCCAGGATGGTCCCTCCCGTGTCTGAGACGGGAAGGACCACCTACCACCAGAGCCACAGCAGCAGCAACATCTGTTCTGCTCTAACTTTCTGGTTCTTCCTCTCTCTCTCCATCTGAGCTTTTAAACTACCTTTAAAATAGGAGCAGCAGTGGGCCTGTGTGTGCCTTCAGCTGGTTCTAATCCTCTCCCAGGCCAACTCTCTCCCAATAAATGACACATTGTAGAAGGTTTTTTACAGCCTAACTTGTTAGTAGAGCCAGATCATTCTACCAGGTATAACAAAACCTAACACGGCAATCAAGGTTAACACACAAATATCACAAAAACGTAAGTTAGGTAAATATAGTCCCACCAATTTAAAAAAAAAAAGCAACCAAACCATCTAACTTTTAAAGTCTCTTCTAATTCTAAAACCCTAACGTTTAAAACAAGATCTCCTCACCCTTAAAGGACAGGTCTCTTTATACGTCACTATTGGATTTCCCCCCTGTTGGTAACTTTAGTTTTTTTTTTTTTTATCATAGATTCTACTATACATAAATGAATGAATAATACAAGAATAATCAAATCTGCCCATTTTCTCTCTCCCGGGGATTCAGGACTGAATGTCTGTAGGGTTCTGCAGGTCCCCTCATTTAACATCATTGTGTTTGAAAGACAATTGTCAGCGAGTAACTGTCCGGTGCACTATCACAAAACATTCAGAATTAAGGGTGAGCGTTGTCTCCCTTCTTCTCACGTGGGGAAGGATTCTGAGTGGAGATTACGTTTAACTTGCAAATGTCAAGAAGGATCTCATCCTCCTTTGTTACTTTGTGGTTGATTAAAATTTTAGTTAATTGCTAACTCATTGCTGATGAGCTAAGTTATAAGCACAAAGAGGCTCTCACTATTCATATAGAAGTAACAAACTAGTAAAGTGATGCTGAGTAGACATGAGTGTGCTGTCCACAGCCCCTCTGGGGACAGGAAGAGAGCAGGATGCGGGACAAGCAGTGCGTTCCCACCTTTGCAATGAAGACCACAATCGGAGGCTCCTTTGGCAATCACTTCCCCGCCACTTTCCAAGTCGCTGCTTGTAGTACTAGGAGACGACCACTAAGTGGCACCATCGCATCAGTGTTCTCTTTCATCAGTTTGAGCCTGTTGGCTTTCAGTGCTGGACCACGGAACACAAAGATTGTTCTGTTGGCTGATTTGAGCTTAGCAAACGCTTTTTCCCTCTCACTACGCTTCCTTGGATTTTTCTATTTTTCTTCTTGCCGGTGTTTTCTTTAGTTCTTGGGAATCTGGGCCAAAACTTCGGGATAGGGATAGAGATGATGGCCAGCATGGCAGTAATAATCAACAAGAGACAGCTTAAAGGAGAGAAATACTGATAGTGACCTTTTATTGAGTACCTGTATGTGTTAAGGGTTTTCCAGGTATTAATTCCAAGTCCCATGGGAACTCTGAAAGATAGCTTTCATTGTATGAGCAAGGAAACTGAGGTTCAGAGAATTGAAGCAACTTTCCCCAGAATAGCCAACAAGTAGGTAACAGAGGCACAACATGAATCCAAGGCATTACATTTCTTTGGATCATTCATGGAACTTGAATATTGGGCATAGTGAGAAAAACAATCCAAAAAGTCCAGCTTTTGTGAAGGTCACAACCTAAAAGTAAATAGAGTAAAAATAGAGGAATCAGAGTACAAATTATTTGTAAATAAAGGAAAAACATATATAATATATGTATATATGTTTTTATATATATGACCTATTTGTAAGTCCATAACATTTATACAGGGTCTGAGATTATTGGGGACACTAGCTAGGTAGTCATTTCTTCACTCAGGGTAAAATTTCCCAATAAGAGACAGCTCTAGTTCTTAAGACGAGAGTAAAGAGGGCAGAGAGAAAGTGGATATTCTTGGGTTTACCCTTGAACTCATGAATCCTTACTGTTGATGATTTTGTTTCACGACTCCAGAAATGTCTCCATGTCCTTCGAGGTGATGTCTCAGCTAGAGCTTTATACATAGGTAACCTCAGTAAACGATTTTAAGGGCTAAGAAGCTCAACTCTCCCAGGTTATTTGCTCCAGGGAGCCATACGAACAGCAGGAACCTCCTAATATGAAGATAAACTAACGTTTTTTGCTGTGGGCTGGCCATCCCACTGGGGGCCCTGCATTCACTACTGTACTTAATCTTAACTCAACCCGATACGACGTGCACTGAATTGGTATCCCCTCAGGAAGTCGAGCTTAGACAGGTTCAGTAACTCTCCAGAGGGCACACGGCTAGCAAGTGGTGAAGCTGGGATTCCATCCAAGTGGACAGGTCAGAGAGCCCAGCTTTCAACCTTTAACCACACTGGGCCCATTTAGCATGCTACCTGCCAGCAAGCAAATGCTCCGGGTATTGTAATACTAACTTAAATTTGATTATAAGTTTCAAAAAACTTACAATTATGATACTGGATTTGATGCTAGCAACAATCCCATGAGAAAGGCAGTTTA
>NW_005871105.1:6449624-6470791 GCF_000147115.1 Myotis lucifugus
AGAAGAAAGCTGTTAGAAAACAACTCATTTTTCGTTTAGTAATCTTTTGTCCTACCTTCTTTATAATCTTCAGTTTCCTTCTCTCTGTTACTGGGGGCTGCATCTAAATCTGAAAATTGGAGTTCCGGCATATTTGATGTGACAAAAACAAATATAAAATTTATTATGCCCTCAATTGCTCAGATCAGATTTTCCCCATGAATGTCATCATAGGGAGCTCCTTTTTCTGTTTTGCTCTGAGTTTTTTGTTTGTTTGTTTACTTTATTGTTGGAAGTATTACAGATGTCTCCTTTTTTTTCCTCATTGACCCCCTCCACCCTGCACTCACTCCTGAGTTTATTTTTTAATCCTTTACTCTCACCCCCAACAACCACCAGGCAATTTCAGTAGAGGGATTAGCGCATCATGACACCATAGCATTTTCATGATTTCTTTCTATCCTGTTTACCTGCTTTCTCTTTGCAAGTTTCAAATGAGATTGCTCCTGCTGCTGAATTAGATTGATCAGCAGGAAGTGGAAATTTTCCTTTAGCCAACTGGGCGCAGCATCTTGGTGGGAGGAATCTGAGCATCTCCACATCCATGCTGTCAGCCCCGGGTGGCCAGGGCGATGCAGTGGGAGGGCTCTGGTGGCTCAAGAGGACCCAGCAGCCGTCATCACTAGTTCAGTCTCTGTGGCCCATTCAGCCCTTGGCATCGCTGCCAAGCCAACCAACAAAGGAGCATTGTAATCCTGACAGTTTCCCAGCATTGACTGGACGGGCGCAGACCACCAACCAGCTCCTTTTGCTTCTGCTGTTCACAAGTGAATGGAAAAAAGTCAGTGGCAAAAATCCCACACCCGGCTGAAGTTGGTGTGTGGGTGCTGTTCTCGCCAGTGAGTCTCCCTCCAAGCTGGTAATCCTCGTACCTGTTTTCTTTATTGTTTGTTTGTAAATATGATGAGCTTGAATGGGAATGCATAATCCTCAGTGAGGCTTGTCAAAATATTAGATGTGAGTTTTGAAAAGCAAGCATATGGCATGCAGTATTGTAGAGAATGGAAAGAGGAATAAAAATGAAATGTCACAATTATAAAAAGATAAATTGAGATAAGCTTCTAAGATGAAAAGCAATAATTCCAGCTATTTCTGTAGCCAGTGTGGTTCCTAAGAAACTGAATTTTGGGGTATAAGAACAGGGTTTTCCATTATAAAATGGAATCATTTTAAGTCAATTTCAAATGTTGGATGTGCAACCAAAAGTCTGCCATTTCTGTGGACCAAGTAAAGGGCATTTCCAACTCTAATTTTAAAAATAGTAACAATTAGCCCTACCTGGTTTGGCTCAGTGGATAGAGCATCGGCCTGCGGACTGAAGGGTCCCAGGTTCGATTCTGGTCAAGGGCATGTACCTTGGTTGCGGGCACATCCCCAGTAGAAAGTGTGCAGGAGGCAGCTGATCAATGTTTCTAACTCTCTATCCCTCTCCCTTCCTCTCTGTAAAAAATAAATAAAATATAGTAACAATTAAAGAAAATGTTTAAGAACAAAGTAAACGCAGAGATATTTATCATGCAGTTATCACTGATTGAAAGCTAGGAAATATTTTAACAATCAGATAAAATGATCTTTTAATACATTTCAGTGGGAAATGTGGCACAATTCCATTTATTTAAATTGCTTTCCCTACAAGTGTAGATTATAATAATGACATGCCATGTTTACTTATCAGTTATCAAATAAACAGATGGAGGTGCTTCATGCTGGTGGGGGAAAGTGGGATAAGAATATGGGGTTTAAAACAGGATCCAGTTTTAGGAAGCAATTTAGAACCTTAGTAATAATCTGCCCCTTTGACCCACTATCTACTTCTTAAAATATATTTTGTGTGCATGCATTCTAATATTTTAATAGTATATTAAAGGCAAAAATAAAAAAAATACAACATTATGTACCAAGGCAAATATAAAAACAAAAACAAACTACAGGAAAAAACAAAGCCTCCCCCCACCCCCCTGCCCTATGAGAACAATAGAATTAATTGGTAAGTAAATTGTTAACCCAAGTACATTTAGATAATGGGATACCATGTGGCTAATAAAATTGACGTATGCAGAGATTCTCAATAATATGAGAGAATGCTTCTCTAAATATTAGGTAAAAAGAGGAGCTTTAATTGAGCAACTGGTAATGATTTTAACATGCAAAAGTGCAATAAATGCTAAAGGCCATTGTCTTGGTAGGTGGCATTATGGTTGATTTTTTTCAATGTAAATTTCCACATTTTCAAAATTATTCCCCAAGAACATATGTGATTTTTTGTAATCAGAAAGCAAACAATTAAACACACACACACACACACACACACACACACACACACACACACACCTTTCCTCTGTTGTGAAAAGACTCTAAATTTCTACCTCCCTTACTCTAAAGGCTACTTTACTTAAGGCAAATACAAATGAACACCTTAACCTGTTACCAGGAGGTGCTACTGGGGCAAATTTTGATGCTGATTAGACTGACTTTTAGTTCCTTTATTTTCTTCTTGATCCGGCCCTAAAAGTAAATGACAGGCTGGGCAACATAACCCGGGATTATTCTTCTCCTGTCACCCGAGTACGACCTCTCAGCTCGAGGTGGATTATCAAGGACAGAATGCTGAGTCCTGAGCGATGGAGGAGCATCGAGGGTGCTGGGTCCTGTGACTGGGAAACAGGGGCCTTTGCCGACAGCTGAGCCGCAGGTGCTCCTCATGGGAAGGCTAACCAAACGTCACAGGTGATCAGAGCTCTGATGCTCCTTTTGTCCAACATATTTTCAATTTTATTCCACAGATAATATACAAATCTTTTTCTGTGAAACTCCAAGAGGTCAGATACTAACTCCCATGTGATCACTCATTCAGCTAGCAATTTTTGGAAGCTGTTGTGCTCTGTGGAGCTATTTTGTTCTGTGGTTAAGAGCATAAGTTCTGGAGTTAACTCAGGTTGATGGCACTAGCCTTAGACCGAGGCAGGAGGTGGAAAGGTATGTGGGGATCTGCCTGTGCTCCACATTTTAGACGTTCCTGTTCTGGCCCCTGGGCCTACATTGAGGAGAATGCGGGGTCAAGGGCACACTTCCACGGAGCCTGCGCTCCCTGCACCCATCATCCAGGTGCCAGGGACCCTGGCATTTTCTGCTCAACAACCCAAGCCTGTTTCCAATCTGCTCAGGTATTTTTCTAGATTATTCTTCTGAAGATGCCATCACTGGGATCACTTATAGACCCAAGAGGGGGTCAGGGGCAGGCGTTTTGAGGGGTGTGGAGGGAGTTTGGCTGAACAGATGGGCACAGAAGCATTGAAAAGACTGAGAATGTTAAACAGTGTATAGCATGCAGTGGATGCTGGGCAAATGTTATTTCTTATATGTTCTCTTAGTTTCTTATCACATCTTTTCTGCTGAGACGGGGGCCGGGGAGGGGGGTGCGGGGGTAGAAACAACCATGAGAAACAAGCTTTTACTGGGGAACACTATTTTAGTTTAGGGTATCCAAGATGGAATTTTTTTTTTGTTTTTTTCCTCAGTAACTTGGCTATTGTCCTGGCCCAATTCCAATGCTCTGTATTCAAGCTAATTACATTCCTCCCCCACTGGATAAATTATTCTTCACTTCCCCCATAAAAACCATCATGTTATACTTGCGAAACAAAATGCCTCTGTGTTCTACCACACATGCAAAAAAGTGGTTGCATTTCAATACATAGTGTCTTTCTCTGTGTGAGTGATTTGAGAGCTGCATTGGAATTTATTACAGTGAGATGTGAGTTCAGTTCAATATGGCGTCTGAGTAATGATAGATTCCCTATTAAGGGGTCACTATCACAAGTTATGTTCTCCTGGTGACGAAATATGAGACAATCTTTTTTTTTTTAATCCTCACTGGAGGATATGTTTTTATTTTATTTTTTTTAGGAAGAGGGAGAGAAGGTGGGGTATATATAGAGAGAAACATCAATCAGTTGCCTCCCATATGTGCCCCAGACTGGGGATTGAATCTGCAATCCCAGGTATGTGCCCTGACTGGGAATTGAACTTGTGACCCTTTGGTGCATGGGAGGATGCTCCAACCAACTGAGTCACCAGCCAGGGTGAGACAACCTTTTAAAGCATTACTTGGGTGGAGACTAAGCAGTTGTGAGCTATTGAGCTTCTAAGTCACTACATCCCCAAGCAAGTTATTTACCTCATCACTTTGACTTTTTCTGATGTTAGAGGCCTGAGCATTCATGAAATGGTTCATCCCAAATAATTAAGAGCTGTGATGTTATGATAAAGCTGGAGAGAAAAATATAGAGGATTTTAAGAAGTCACTCTCCTTTTTCTCTCCCTTTCTTAGAGCTTAGCAGCGCTTAGGTCTACAATGCCTCTTTGGTGATTGATTTAGGAACCTGAGTTTCATTTCTTGAGATCACAGTGCATGAATAATAATGACAAAATAATAGTGACGAGATAATAGTGGCCAAACTTCATGAGGGAACAGCAGCTTACGGCCAAGACATGGCCGAGCACACAACTGGCTCCGCTTTGAGAAATATTCCAAGAAATGTCATCTCTAAATCTAAACTATTCTAAATCCTTGAGTTTTAAAGCCTTCACTCGAGGCAACCTTCACCAGGAGTTACCCGTTCCTGCATGTTTGGAAGGGACCTGGTTACTATGACCCAGAGTCCATTCCTCAAGCCTGGTTTGTGCAGCTGTCCTGTGCCTGACCGACAGCCTTCTGCGCTGTGCAAGTGGAAAAGAGTGGCCACCCACCTCTGCTCTAGGCGAGGACTTACCAAATGAGAGTAAATCCTCACTTAATGATGTGGATAGGCTCTCAGAAACTGCAACCTTATGCGAAATGACGTACCATTTATTCTCATTATCTTGGCTCAAACTCTTGTTTTGGAGGGTCACTCCTTCACCTTATAACCAACTGGCCATTGTGATCTCATGTCAAGTCCTTCCTTTCTGCTCCCATATTCACCACCTTAGTTTGTGCTGCGATCACCTACGCAGGTGCAGCTGGAAACCCTTCTCTCCCCAGTTCCTGTCCATGAGGAGTGGTGTGACCTGGTCCCCAGGGGTGGGACTGTGGCAGGAAGGCATGTGTTAAATCCATTTCTAGAGATACTGTGCTGGGCCCGAAGCACGTATCTTCTCAGACTGTTCTTGTCTCACCATGGGAATGATTGGTTATGGAAAGTTAAGAATGATGAGGTTTCTTGATACTATTTGTTGGACTCTAGTCCTTCCTCACTTAGGTAGACAGCATTCTCCACCCAATCTATCCATTTGGCTTCAGGCAGCAACTCTCACTCATTAAGAGTCAAGACTCCATCATATTAAAGGATGTGCTTTTGCTGGGCCTGGGCCTCTGAACACAAATTCCCCTGGGAACTGCTGTGCATTATACAGATAATGTATCATAGAAATGCACACTTGAAACCTATATAATCTTATTAACCAATGTCACCCCGAAAAATTTAATTAAAGAAAAAAATAATATTTGAGGGTTCTGGCTCCTGATTTAAAGTCATCTCTTTTAAGTTCATTGCTTTCTCCTCAAAGTCTCCAAATTGATCTCCTGCCTTCATTTAGTTCTTTCCCCATTTTTCCAGCCCAGTTTATTATGATCATTTCTTAAACATAACTTTCTGCTTACTACTTGCTTGCTCAGAAATGTTCAATACCTACCACTGATCAAAGGGGAAAGACCAGCATTTGTGCAGGACATTCAGGCACTTCTGGATCTGGCTTCCAACTAATCCCAAAGGTTGTCTGACCTTCCCCCTATTGTCCTTGTGAATAGCTGGCACGACTCCCAACTTTCTTACATCACCACCACCACCACCCCTGGCTAAGCAAATCCACAGGGAGTGGAGCATTACGAATTACGAGCATGGACTCTAAAGCCAGGCTGCCTGGGTTCAAATTCCAGCTCTGTCACCAACTCACGGTGCAAATTAGATAAGTAACTTGTACCTTGGGTTTCTCATCCACCAAATGGGAAAATAGTAGTGCTTACCTCATAGGGTTGTCCAGAGGTTCAGCATGACTGTAAAGTACTTTAGATAGTGCCTGTTGTACGTAAGAGCTTAACAATTGTTAGATATTATTCTGTTACTCAACAGCTCACATCCTCACTGCAGGGTAATTATTCCCCACTTTGTCTAGGTTCTTTATTTTTTTTAATTTATTTTTTTTCAAATTGAAAAAACAAATTTTTATTGTCTAGAAATATATATAAAAAGAAATTTCCCACAAAAGATGCTATTCTCTCATTTCTCCATCTTCTTCCTCTTCTTCAACACCCCTGATATAAAGGACATTATTACACCTTATTAAAACTTCACCCAGGTGTCCAGACAAGGCTCCATCTATGTATTCTTCTGTGTTTGCAAGCTGCATGTTCATATAGCCATCTACAGATACCAGGTAGCCTTTGTACTCCATTCCCCACTTAAGTTTCACCATTACTGGCTTTCCTGTTAATCCGTTGAGGAAAGGTTTGGGATTGAGGGGCAAACTCATCGCGACGACGAGCAAATGCTGTAGGCTACTCGCCGCCGACCCAGCTCTTGTCCGTCCCTGGTGTCTGGAGCGCCTACCCCAGCACGGACCACGAGAAATCTGTCTAGGTTCTTTATTAAGCACTTATTAGATGTTGCCTTATAGTACTAGTGAATTTAATTGCTTTTAATATATTTTGAACACACAATAGAATATTTCTATCATATTTGAAGGATATAAAATGAACAACAGTACAAATATCTCTATTTCTGTGAACAAACTTTGAATATAGGCTATCACTAACCTCCAAGTAGGTCCGTAAGTGTTCCTTCCAAATATCATCTACTTTCATCTTTATTTCCATAGTAACCTGGATTCAGACATATTTCTTTAAATCAATAGTAATTATTAATGCTGGTCATTCAATATATAGTTTCAAGCCCCCCACCCCCTCTCAGGAAATCTTTCTTGAATGTAGATTTTAGCATTTGTCTTGTGCCATTACTTTGATTTTTATTTCCTTTTGGGCTCCTATCTGCTGTCTTCCATATCTATTATATTTTCATGAGTTTTTTTTTATTATCTCTTCATTTCATTTTGAATTTTTAAGTTCCTTTTAAAAATCTAATTTAAAAAAAATATATTTTAGCCCTAGCAGGTTTGGATCAGTGGATACAGCATTGGCCTGCAGACTGAAGGGTCCCGGGGTTTGATTCTGGTCAAGGGCACATGCCCAGGTTGCAGGTTCAATCCCCAGTAGGGGGTGTGCAAGAGGCAGCCAATTAATGATTCTCTCTCATCATTGATGTTTCCATCTCTCTCTCCCTCTCCCTTCCTCTCTGAAAGCAACAAAAATACATTAAAAATAATAAAAATTAAAAATATATGTTATGATAGCTTTGTTGAAATATAATTCATGTCATATGATTTATCTATTTAAAGTGTACAATTCAAGGTTTATAATATATTTATAGACTTGTATGATCACCATCACAATCAATTTTGCAACATGTCATCATCCCAAAAAGAAACTCCTTAATGATTAGAAATCACTCCCCATTTTCCCTAAACCCCCAACCCACCCAGCCCTTAGGAAGCCACTAACCTACTAATCTACTCTCTGTTTCTACAGATTTGCTTATTATGGACATTTCATGTGAATGAAATAATAAAATATGTAGTCTTTTGACACTGGCTTCTTTCACACAGCAAAACATTTTCAAGATTAATTCATGTTGTAATGTGTATCAGCACTCCATTAGTTTTGCTGCTGGGTAATATTCTACTGTATGGATACAGCACATTTTATTAATCCATTCATTGACTTTACTTTTGTCTATTATGTATAATGTTGCTATAAACATTTGTGTAGACATGTATTTTTGTTATTCTGGGATGCATACTTAGGAGTAGAATTCCTGGGTCACATGCTAAATCAATCAAACCTTTTAAGAATCCATCTGACTATATTCTACAGTGGCTGCACCATTTTACATTCCCCCCAGCAGTGTATGTGGTTCCAATTTCTCCATATCCTCACTAACACTAGTTATTATCTGTCTTTTTGATGATTCAGTCCTAGTAAAGTAGTATGCCGTTTGTGGTTTTGACTTTTATTTCCCTAATGGCTACTGATGTTATGCAACTTTTCTTGTGTTTATTGGCCATTTGTATATCTCCTTTGGAAAAATGCTTATTCAGATCCTTTGCCCATTTTTAATTGGGTTGTTTGTCTTTTTGTATTGAGTTGGAAACATTCTTTATATATTCTAGATACCAGTTTCTTATGATTTGCACATATTTTCTAGATACGTGATTTGCAAATAGTTTCTCTCATCTGTGAGTTGTCTTTTCACCTTTTTGATAGTGTCATTTGAAGCACAAAAGGTTTTAATTTTGATGAAGTCCAATTCATCTATTTTTCTTTTGATGTGTGTGCTTTTGGCATCATATCTAGGGACCATTGCCTAATCCAAAGTCTTCAAGATTTATGCCTATGTTTTCTTCTAAGAGTTTTATACTTTTAGCTCTTATAAATAGGTCTTTGATCAATTTTGAGTTAAATTTACTCAATGTGGATATCTAGTTGTCTCAGAATCACTTGTTGAAAGCCTATTCTTCCCCCATTGAATCGTCTTGGTAACTTTTTCAAAGTCAATTAACTGAAAGTGAGAGGGTTTATTACCGAACTATTTATTCTATTCTATTGATTCATATTATGGCTTTCTATATATTCTTATGTTGTTATTGTGCTGTCATGATTACTATAGTTTTCTGTTAAGTATTAAAATTAGGAGGTATGTCTTCCATATTTGTTCTTTTTCAAGATGTTATTTCCCCTCCCCCTCCCACCCCATTCTGAACTACTTGAATTTCCATATGGATTTTAGAATCAGCTTGTCAATTTCTGCAAAGAAGCCAGCTGGGATTTTGATTCATGTATTCTTTCACTTCTTTTATCAATATTTTGTAGTTTTCAGAGTATACAATTTGAATTACTTTTGTTAAATTTATTCCTAAGTATATTATTCTTTTAATGCTATTACAAATGGAGTTGTTTTCTTAATTTCATTTTCACTTACATTGTCCATTGTGCATGTATTGAAATCAAATTGATTTTTGTACACTGATTTGTATCATGCAACTTTGCTGTACTTGTTTACTTATTCTAATGTTTTTTAAATTGATTCCTTAGGGTTTTCTGTATACAAGATCATGACATTTACAAGTAGAGATAGTTTTACTTTCATTTCCTTTAGTTCATTTTCTTGCCTAATTGCCCTGGCTAGACCCTCCACTACAATGTTGAGTAGAAGTGGTGAAAGCAGATATCTTTGTCTTGCTTCTCATTTTAGAGGAAAACCATTCAGTCTTTCATCATTAAGTATTAGCTGTGAGTTTTTCATCGATGCCTTTCAGCAGGTTGAGGAAGTTTCCTTCCATTTCTAGTTTGTTGAGTCAACTAATTCTTGAAAGATATTATCCATTGTGTTTACTTGCTCTTAAATCCCTTCTATTTAGTCTTAAAAGTATACCATATTTTCTTTACCAATTGTTTATAAGTTCTGCCACTTTTTAAGTTTTTCTTTTTTCTAATCACCTCATTTTTTAGTTTTTCCTAATTGTAATTTTTTAGCCCTTATATGTTCTAATTTTTTTCCACTTCATTTAGGTTGTTTCTAAATATCATATTATACTTTTCATCTTTTTGTGTCTTTTTTAAATGCATTTTTATTGTTTGTAGGGATGCTATTTTGCCCCCCTCCCCTTTCTCTCTCTCTCATTTAATAACTTTGTATGGGATTCAACTCTGATTTTTCTGATGCTGATTTTTAAGGAAAATGAGTTTTCCAGTATTTTTGGAGTGGTGGTAGTGGTCCTGAATACCTTTTCTAGTTTGGTGATTCTTGTACTCCCTCTTCTGTTATTTTCATGACACCTATCTGGATTTTGTCTTTCTCTCATTTCGGTTGCCCCTGACTGCCCAAATTGAATTCTATCCCAGCAATTTCTTCTCATTGTGGGGCTTTATCCTGGAGGGGAGCTTTGATGAAACCTCCTAACCCCCTAAGCCACTCTTTCAGACAGCTGTGGGGCCTCCTTGGAGAGTTTTTTGGGTTCTCCTATTTTTCAGGGCTGCCAGATGCCCTGCTGATGTCCTTCTACTTCCTCCTGTGCTAAGGATGATTGTACACGAGTCCTGTAACCGTGGGTGCTCTGGTTCCTCATATTTTGGGTTTTAGAGGGGATATCTTGTCACCTAGTTTGCTGCACAGGTTGCCTGTGGGTTTTGGGGTTTGCTATCATAGTTGCTCTGCCTGGTCTTTATGAAATGATTCAAGAATGTTTAAATAGCATGCTTCTACCACTGTCATCTTCCCAGAATCCTTGTAAGCCATTTAAAATCCTATCTGATGCAAGGCAGATTATAAAACAAGTGAACACATAAAACTTAAAGTTGTCCTTCATATACTTTGTCAGCCTCTATGTTACATGTAAATAGTTCATATCCACTGACATACTCTAGTAAAGAGAGAAATATAGTATGCTTTTGCAGTTGAGAAGTTGACTGCTTATTAATTAGATCTTTAAAGTCAGTATTTTGGTTGGTGTTCTTCCCTATTTCTAGGAAGGACTGCACTGCCAACATTTTAGAAAGATGAGAATCTGATATAATCTCAAACCAAAGAGGCAGCTTTCATTTCTTGTCTATTTCCTTTATCCGTGCGCTTTCCCTTGTCTTATTAAGTCTCTTGGAAAAGACTGTCAATTGGCCCCTTGAGTCCGTTCTCAATGAAGTGGAAAATGGTATTTTGAGGTCAATCTGTGAATATAAACAGGGGACACTTGACAGTCTTTTCCAAGAGACTTAATAATCTTAACAGCACAAATGCAAGCATACCTGGGACTTTTCTATAAGCTTTAATGTTTCTCTCAGTGGGTGTATCCCAACTGAGTAGTGTACTTTGGTAATACTTTGTGTGAGTGTCAAGGAAGAATTAACCTTTGGGTTTCTACAGCCTATTCTGCTTGCTCTGAAAAATCATTATTCTACACTGCTATAGCCATCATTTTATATTCACTTTGAGTCCAAGATTGGTTGATAATTTTCTGTCATTCACATAAAAAGTCATTCTCCATAATTTTATTTATGTATTTTTCTATGTCAAAATTAGCATTCACTTTTTTTCATTGATTCTATTCCATTTCTATCTGACCACATTTCCAATGTAGTATGACCACGTAGAATTCAGAACATATCCTCAGAGACAGAGGAAAACAGTTTTTGTCCCTAAGTATTGATAATCAGGCTTATATTCAATCATGCATCCTACTGATGCAGTTATTAATCAATGCTGAATCAGAGGTGTTCAATTTTCTGAACTTAACCATGTACATATGCAATCTAATACCACACTGTCTTATGAAACCTTTTAATGGAAGAGTTGTGATCTAATTGTTAAGTCCACTTTTGAAATCTGTATAGATAGCACCATAATAAGCATATAATTATTCTTGGTCAAAACTGTTGAAAGAAGAGAGAGACAGAAGGTAGGAGGGAGGAAGGAAAGAAGGATGGAGGAAGGAAGGAAGGAAGGAAGGAAGGAAGGAAGGAAGGAAGGAAGGAAGGAAGGAAGGTAGGAAGGAAGGAAGGAGAGAAGGAGAAAGGGCGGGAAGGAAGGAACTGTTATTTACTGGTATGTAGATGAGTGCTAAGTGGTAATATACTAGAGCTCTTGCAAAATGGCCTTAAGAAAAAGACTTTATTTTTTATTCCTTTGCAGAAAAATGCTAAATGAAGGTACACAATACTTTACTAAGCAGACTTTTCATGTTATAAAAACAAATGCAAAATCATCAGATACCACTCTACGATAGGAGGTAAAAACTGAGAAAATCAGATTTTTTTCAAAAAGAAAGTTCAGGGGTTAAAATTGTATTTCTATAGACTCTTATGTTTTCAAATTGAAAGTAAACATTGATGGAAATATTTTATGAAGTGTTTTTTTTACACCACATCATTTATTATTTCCTTTTAAGTGGATTATACAGATGTTCTTAAAGCTTACATATCATCAATTTTATAAAGTTCCTTGGGATTTTTTTATTTTATAAATTTCCTGGGATTCTTTTACTTTATAGTTCATCTTTGATGCTGAATTAAACTGTAATTTTTGTGTCACAGGAAAATTTATCCCTGTAAAAAAAACCCCACTAAATTAAAGATAATATTGTTATTTTCAATGACTTTTGTTTATTAAGATTCTAGCAACACAGTCAAACCTCATGATATAATGGCTTATTATTACACTAGAGGCCTAGTGCATGAAATTCGTGCATGGGTAGGGTCGCTAGGCCTGGCCGGCGATCAGGGCCAATCAGGGCCTTCTGGCTGCCAGCCAGGGCCTCCCCTTTCCGCCTGCTGACCGGGGCTTTCCTTTGTCCCACGCCGTGCCCCCACCCCCACCCCTGTGGTTAGCACACATCATACTGAGCGATTGAACTCCTGGTCTCCTAGGGGGGACAATTTGCATATTAGGCTTTTATATATATAGATGGATGTGGATATACTGGGAATCAGAGAAGAATTTTATTTGACAAATTGATTTCACAAATTAGAAAATTTGTGTTTCTTTCTATCCCCAACATGAGCATCATCATAAGGTCCATGTCTTCAGGTTTTTCAAAATGAAGAGCTTAAATATAACCTTGTAGATTTTTAACTTGTTATTACATTGTTTATTCCCAATTTTCTTGCCGCTTGACTTAATCATCGAGCTTTCAGTACTATTTAGCACACTGGATATTCAACTCTGTGTTTCCTTGCCACATGTGGTGACTCTAAAAGTATTGTAACAATCCTTAGTACTATAGGGGACCCATGTATGGGTTTCCAGTGCAACTCGTATATGTCTGCATCGTAGCTTCTCTCACACTGTGCTGGAAATGTGGTTATTGGTTTGTCTCTTGACTCTTTGAGGCCAGTGACCAGTTTGTCCATTTCTTTCTCTCTTATGCCTAGGAGTTTTCCTGGCTGAGAGGAGGCACTCAATAAATGTTTATCAAATTAAATAACATTTACACTTTATGGACTACTCTAGAACTTTTCTTTAGTAATGACCTTGGTTCTCATTATTTTATAAAGTATAAATAGAATTCCCTTTCTCCTGAATGGTTGAAGACACTAAATTATAATTAAAATGTACAGATGAAAGAGAACATGAATGAGATTGAGGGACACATTATTTGATAGTCTTCGTTCAAGGTACACTTTGCAAATTGGCATGCAGCAGTTTTCATCCACGTGAACCTTATGCACTGACCAGCCCCTGTGATGACATTAGGAATGTGATGGGGCTAGGAGAATGACTCAGCAATGAAACACAGTCACTGCCATGATGGGTGTTTATTGAGTGACTCGAGAGCAGTGATTTTCAACCAATGTGCCATGGCACACTCATGTGCTGTAAGAATTTAAAAATGTAAAATATATGTTGAGCATCCCCTCAGGTTAATATATATAGCTGTTCATTATTCTTTAGCATGGATGTGCCATATTTTATTAGTTCCTGGGGATAAGATTAGAGGGAAAGAAGAGGACAGAGATTATTTTTTCCTTATAAATTTCTTTGACTTGTTATAATAAACATGTATCATTTTTTTGCTGGTTCTTTTTCTATTTTTATTTTTCAATTACAGTTTATATTCAGTATTATTTTGTATTAGTTTTAGGTATACAGCATAGTGGTTAAACAATCATATACTTTACAAATGATCCCCCCCCCCTCGTAATTTCAAGTACCCACCTGGCATGTATCACTTTTATTATTCAGAATATCTAAAATGTTAAAAATGGGATAGCAAATGCCGAAACCGGTTTGGCTCAGTGGATAGAGCGTCGGCCTGCGGACTGAAAGGTTCCGGGTTCGATTCCGGTCAAGGGCATGTACCTGGGTTGCGGGCACATCCCCAGTAGGAGATGTGCAGGAGGCAGCTGGTCGATGTTTCTCTCTCATCGATGTTTCTAACTCTCTATCTCTCTTCCTTCTTCTCTGTAAAAAATCAATAAAATATATTTTAAAAAAAAATGGGATAGCAAATGTTCATTCAAAGAGGCTGACTTATAGACAAAGATGTTTAGAATTAACTCTCTGAATATGATGAGTTCAAGATGATTAAACAGTTTGATGACAAATTTAAGATGTGAACACAAAGTAATGAGTATGCTTTTTGTTTTCAGTTTTCACAAAGGTGTTTCTAAAAAGAGGAGTTCCACAGGCTTTTAGGTAAATACAGCAGCATTGGAATAACCACATACTTCTAGAATTAAGAAAAATAATAATTAGGGTTTTTAAGTTCTGGCATTTTAAAAAAGTCAGTCTCAAAAATTTACAGCCACATTTCTGATGTATTGGTATAGTATGCAGATTATGTAGACAGTGATCTTAGTACATGCAAATTGAGCAGCAGAAAAGGGAAAATGAATCCAAGCATGGCATCCTGACCAATAACACCCACCACTGAACAGCTAAAATTCATTCTAACTTATACTATTCTCTTCCATCTTTTATTCATTATATTAATACATCTTTTCCACTGCCATTGTTACTTATGACTGTGACTAGCTAGTCTTGTGATTTTTCATTATTCAGATGTCATTTCAAAAATCATATTGACATACTTTCCCTTGTCATGCTGGCCTTGTGAGACAAGCATTTTAAGTGTTACAAGGAGGTGCTGTTACCAGTACAAAGGTTATTATAGGAAGGATGAAAGGACTTTGTTGGGAACAGTAGCCCCATACATGACCAAAAAAATGTTACGCAGTTCCAGACGCATTGTAACAAGAGTGGAGGGAACAGAAATGATCTCAGGTCACCAGATTAGTGCAGATAATAGAAGGAAGCATGTGAACCCAAGTTCCCTCTATGGCTATAACCCGGGAAATGCAGAGGAATCCGCAGCATGGTGTACTAGGAGTAGAACAGTGTGCAAACGTATCCTGTGACCTGGTTATCTACAGAACACTGGGCCTGGGTCCAGCTACTTTGATCCTCTAGAGAAGCAAGGCGGCGTCCTCGTGTAAAGCTAATTTGGTAGAGTTCATTGGGAGTACAGAGCTGGGTCCTGGTACAAAGCAGGCTGCCCAAGTGACTTCACTGCAGGGCACACAAGGGTGTGGGCACCTGCCATTCTCCTAATCAGAAATCCCTGATATTGCTTGTATGGTGTTGTTTCTTCTTGAGATGCAATTTTGTCACTCCCAGAACAATTCTAAGGCTAATAATACTAGCAATACACCGTGTTCTGATCATGTAGGGGGTTCTGGTGCTGTTTCTGATTTCAGGACATACGCAATAGTCTGTATTCAAACAGGAGTCCTCCCAGCAGATGGGACTGTGGTTGGAAATCTTTACAGCATTCCATGGAACCATTGTGCCTTTGATGCGTCATCGTGCCAAGGCCCAGGAGCTATGGAACATATTACCTTCCCGAGGAAAACCTGCCCTGCATTGGTTTGGCACTTGCGAAAATGGTCTTCGCACTGAGAGTCCCAGAGTGTGCCTCACGGAGTAATAAATTTCTTTACCAACAGCCGTTATGACCTCAGTGAGAGATGCATGCAGCCAAGAGCAGCTACATGTTACTGACAGTTAATTAGTGTTGGTATTCATTAAAGGTGGGAGTAAGAGCCTTAGAAATGATCCATTACTCATTGTGAGTGGAGTCGAGGGACAACATACAATCTATCCAAGCAACCTAAAAGCAAGAACCAGGAAACTTGGTTACTTGGTTATAGTTCTTTATTAAGTGAGCACACATGCACACAAACACACTCATGTACTGAGCCCTCCCTTGCACATTCAGACATGCATTTCCATTAGCTCCCATAGTTCATGCTACAGGTTGAATTGTGTCCCTCCAAAAATGATATGTGGAAGTCTTAACTCCCAATACCTGTGGATGTGGACTTATTTGCAAATAGGGTCTTGGCAGATAGACCCATGGGATTGGAGAAAGATAGACAGATAGAAGGCGATGCTAGTTGGAAGTAGAAAAAAGAATAGGAGAAATTGCTGGCAGATTGTCTATAAGAGAGAGGGGAGGAGAAGACTCGGGGGTGATTTCCTGATAGAGCAAGTAGGCGAATGTGGTAGCAATGACAGAGATGCTGAGTAGGAGCAGGTTTGGGGATGAGGAAATTGAGTTCTGTTTTTGGCATATAAATTTGAGATGTGTAGTAGATGGCCAAGTGGATGTGTCAGGTAAGCTTTGGCTTTTAAGAATCTGGGATTCAGGGGACAGGTGGTCCCTGGAATCACAATTGGGAAACTGTCAGCATATAGATAGTATTAAAGCTATGGGCTTGGATGAAAGATGAAGAAGGACCAGGATGGAGCTGTGGGACATCCTATCATTTGGAAGTGGAGCTGAGGACAAGGGACTAGCAAAGAATACTAAAAGGAGAAGCCAGTGAAAGAGGATAATCAAAGGACAGGCTATCAAGATAGACAAGAGCAAAAATCATCCCATTCACTTAATTCAACATAGGGTGTTCTCTGATTGTTACAAATTCAGCAAAGAAACCTAAACAACCCCTTCTGAATGTGTTTGACATAAATATGAATCCTACTTCAACTATCAAATTTAAGTTGATTCTCCTACCAATAAGAGATAACCACTCCCTTTGAGTAACATATCTCATTCTCATTAGTAAGTGGACATAGAAG
The DNA here is from genome assembly GCF_000147115.1 of Myotis lucifugus. Classification (NCBI taxonomy): domain Eukaryota; kingdom Metazoa; phylum Chordata; class Mammalia; order Chiroptera; family Vespertilionidae; genus Myotis; species Myotis lucifugus. The sequence continues at coordinate 6,466,385 of NW_005871105.1, forward strand.
TAGATGCTTCTCTGGCTCCTAACCCAACAATCTTTGGTTAGTTCCTTCCTCCTTTCTTTTTAGATTTCAAACACCAATCAGGCAAAAGATGACTTTAAAACATCTAAAAATAACACGTTTATGTCTGAGGATCCTGGTCAAATACACGCCCCCCCCCCCCCCCATCTTCAAATATTGAAAGGAGGCAGGAAACCCAGTATATAGTTGGTAATTTTATAGCTTTTCCTTGAATATGTATGTATTTTTATATGATTTTATTTTTCTTTTTTAAATATATTTTATTGATTTTTTACAGAGAGGAAGGGAGAGGGAGAGAGAGTTAGAAACATCGATCAGCTGCCTCCTGCACACCCCCTACTGGGGATGTGCCTGCAGCCAAGGTACATGCCCTTGACCGGAATCGAACCTGGGACCGTTCAGGCTGCAGGCCGACATTCTATCCACTGAGCCAAACTGGTTAGGGCTCTTTATATAGTTTTAAAAGCCAAGGAATCTTCAAAAGAAATGACGTTTGGGAGAACAGAGGACAAGAGGAGATCGTTTAAAAGGTAAAGGAAAATAACGTGAGTTATCTAGGCGCTTTCATACTTGGGTTGTGTGTTTGCATATAAACGGGTGTGCGCGCCCTCGCTCTCAAGGTCAAGCTCCAGCTTGCTCATCCGGGGTGGGGTGGGGGGTTGGGGGGGGTGGGGAGGGGGTGGGGTGGGGGGCTTGCATCAAAACACTCATCAAAACGCAGGCTGCATTCCATTCGCACAGCCCGATATCAAGATGGCCCAGGATTACATCTTTATGCCATTAGACATCTAATGCAAAGCCATCAAGTCTTTCACCTTCCCCCGGGGACCCCTTGGGAGGAATTTCTGCCGAGAGCTTGCAACGCAGGGCCGATGCCTGTCAGGAATGAACCGTGTTACCAGTTTCAGGGAGGGCTTCCGTTGTCAAAACAATCATAGCTGTAATTTTCTCTCCCTGTATTTACAGGAAACAAACTCTTCCTTCCTGTCCTCTGCCTGTAGCAGAAAATAGACAAGCCCAGCAGATGTCCAGGGATGGCGGAGGAGTACCTGGGGCTGCAGCTTCCTTGAAGAGAAAACAAGCGCTAAGAGAGCCCTGAGGGTGGGACTGAGCGTGTGGGTGCCCATCGGCGTGGGGTGTGAAGAAATATGGTGGGGGGGGGCAGAGTGTGGGGGGAGGAAGGTGGCGCAGTTTAGCATCCTGATCCCTAACGCAGGACCTGGCCTTCTCTCCCTCCCTCCAACTCCCTTAGTCTCTTCCCAGCTTTTTCCTACCACCGTGAGCTTTGTGGGCTAAACGTGCGTGGCCAGGGCAGTCGCCAGCAGCGCGGTCTTTTTAAACTCTCGTGGCTGTTGTTTGCAGACTCACTTGACGTAGATGAACTAGGTCCAGAGAGTTTCTCATGGGATTCCAGGATGCCTCGCCCTACTGCTGGCCCCTGGGATTCGGCCCTCGGGGTTTCATTGCACATCTTCAATATCTGGGAAGCAGCAGGCCCTCCGGATGCACCAGGAGCGGACCCGGGAGGCTGTCCTCACCCTGCCTGGCAAGGTCGGCCTCCCTGGGCCTATGAAACTTGCGGCTTTGTAGCTGGAGCCCAGGTCGGTCTGGATAGCTTTTATTTAATTAAATACATGCCAGGATTTATACACATTCCTATCAGAACTATTACTTGAGGAAATATTTCACGTAAGACAGTGGGATCGATATTGTAAAAGCCTTTTTAGTAGTGCGTTGAGATAAATATTTATGGATGAGCGAGGAATACATGTATTCATTCCTTTCAGGGCCAGTTATTTATTCTTTGGACTTTTATTGGTATTGATTGTGTTTAAGGCTAAATATGATCTTGGGGAATAGTCACAATGCGTCAGATGAGAGGTGGAATGGATTTGATTAATTTTTGCATGTACCCTATACACTATTTCTGAGGGTCTTTTCAAAACAAAAGAACCAATAACATATTTAATAATCATAGTAATATTAGAATAAGTTTATAGAAACATCTTACAAAGGATAGCTTTGAAGGCCCAACAGTACTTTGGACGTGTAAGTTTTGGCATAGTAATTTACATTTTTTAGTCCATCCTGCAATTTTATAATCACATCTGTAATGTCATTGCAGCAGACCAATGAATTAACAGACTATATTGTATGCAATCCACTTAAAGACATTTTACCTAGAGAGTTATATGGTTGTGCAAGACTGGATTAGACTGACAAAAGTTCAAGGCTCAGTCACACATAAACCTTAGTTATAATGTTGGAATTCTTTCCTCTATATAGCAATTTCCATTCTGCATTATTTGATGCTTTCCATTGTATATAATCAAGTTTGAGTAGTTGCTGTTGATAGGTACTATATTCATTCCCATATATTACATCTGAGGAAGCGAGGACAGCTGGGTGCAGTAACATTCCCTGATTGCACAACTAGTAGATGGCAGAGTGAGGATTCCATCCTTGGCAGCCTGACTACAGAGACCCTTCTTTTAATCATTTTAGTATGTGAATAGCATGGAAGTCACATTGCATGAAATTTAAAACACTTCATGTGTTCATTTAAAAATAGTTTTCAGTCATTAGCATTAAATCAATAATGGCTATAGAGACTGTAATTGGTGAGCATATGAGTTGATTATCCAAATGCAAAATGAAAACTAAAAAGGATTTTATCCAATTAATTTACTAGTGAAGGATTAATTAAAAACTAATTAAAAGTAAAAACTTCACACCCCCTTCAATGTTTTATCTTAACTGAGTGCCTAGTATGTGCTGTCCCCAACTGCAGTAACACATTGGATCAAACCAAGAGCAGCAGTAAATTGCTAGGCAATTCTGAGGAGGTGCCACCTCCTACTGAGTCCTGGATGGGATGATTTCAGGACACGGAGCACCCTGATTTAGGATTAGTCTATGTCGATGATGAACTGGGTCCCCCTTCTCTAGTTAAAACGTTTTTGATTCATGACTCATTCACTGTGCTTGAAAGGACGCTAAGCCCAAAACTACTGAAGAAATGACTACTTTATACGTATGTTGCGATGCGTTGAGGTGACAGACACTTCTGGTAACCATTTCTGTTTGTATGTTTTGTTGGTTCAGGGTACCAGGTTATCAAACATTTTATTTCAGAAAAGGAGGAATAAAAGAAGACACGGTACGCTTTATAATGGTAAGCTTTATAAATGGCCATTTTTCAGGACATTCGGCCTTCAGCTGACTTTCTCTATATTTGATTTCTTACCATCTTATTTGCTTCAAAAATATGACACAGAAATAGGATGATACTAGAAACACTTGGACATATTTCAAACGGAATCCTCTTCATTCCTTTTTATTTGAATACACCATGAGAAAATTGAGCTCCGAAATGCTCCTCCTGGGTATGCCCTTGACAAAGAGCATTCTTGTTTCCCCGCAGCCGCGAGGACTGTGAGAAAGGGCAAGAAGTGCCTGCTCTATTTCCAGGAGGAGACTGCAGTGCAAGAGTGGGTTTTCTCATGGCTGTCAGTTGACAAGGGAATTCCATGGGTCAAGCCTATAGTTAAATCAATTGCATGCCTATATGGGAAAAACATCGCTTATCAAACTTCCCAGTGTAAATACATGGGTCTGGACTCTTTCACAGGCATTCAGGTATTCAAATTATTTCAAAACATATTTTTACATTATGGCCACCAAATATTTTGAACACTGCTAAGGATAAATAAATTGCATGCTTTCCTAAGACACTAAAGAATTAGTTACCACCCAGACTGCATCTCTACTGGTTGTAGTCCATGCCTTTTAGATTCACAATGCTTCTTCCAAACGTTACTTGTAGCTCCTATACTTAGAACTAAAACTCTCCCTGGACCCTAGTGACATGCTCCTGTGGTTTGACATGTCCTATTTGGTGACTGAATATCCATTTGGTCTTAGAATGAGCAACTTGCAAAAAATCTGATTTAAAAATAATTTGAAAGAAAATAACTACTTAGACTGAAATAACTGACCTATTTAATCCAATAACTCTTTTGAACAAATTAGTACAGTTTTAATCCAATCATTTACTCCTCAAAAATTGGCTATTGAATAACAATGTCGTAGTCTGCTAAACTTTCACTCTTTCCTTTTTTCCATGGCTCCAGACAAACCCATTAAGCCATGGGCATCAAGCATATTATTGTTCATCTGACCACTGTGCTTTACGCAGCCCTAGACTGCTGTCCCTCATTTCCCCTGTAGACTCAGTGAATTAGAGACTCAAAGGCTCAAACTCTCAAGCACTCAGGTGTGTCAACCTACGTTAAGTATTTTTATTTTAGGATATGTGTGAGTTAGGATTAAATTCTACTGATAGTAAGACATCCACCTCGATTGAATTAAAGAGTTTAAGAGTCTATT
>NW_005871105.1:6471235-6475102 GCF_000147115.1 Myotis lucifugus
TCTCATTACCCTGAGTATGGCCACATGGCCACTCCAGGGAGTCTGGGACGTACAGTTTTTCAACTGAACATATATAAGGTTCCGTTACAAAAAAAAGGGGGGGGGGCAGATATCAGAGGCAATGAGCAGTTCCTGCCACACTTATATTAAAACCGAAGTCATAGAAGAAAAAGTTTCTTGCTTGTTTAAGAGTCAATAAACCAATATTTATTGATTAAGACACTAAGGATTCAGAAACCAAAATGATACAGTTCCTACCCTTAAAGATACTATAGTTTAATGGAGAAGATATTCCTGTTCATCTCCACAGATGATCACATGGTAGTCATATGCATAGAATTCTGTAGGAACACTAGGATAAACTCCCCACTCAGGCAAGGGTGCAGGAACAGATAAAGGCTTTATGGAAACCATGAAAGAAAACATTTGGAAAGGAGGATGCAATCTTCAGTGACAATATATGGGCAAAGGTCAAATAAAATAAAGACAGAAAATATGTTCATCAGACTTATTAACAAAGGAGGTCTTTAGTGAGCTTGGAAAACACTGTTTCAGAAGAGTGGAGAGAAGAAAATCCAGTGGGGTGGGTATGAATGGTTAATGATAAAATAGAGTGGGAAGAGGGAAAATTCCAGCAAAGAGGTCTAGAGTAAAGGACCAGGGGAAAATATGGGAGTATTTAAATACTACCAAGAAAGTGTAAGGAGATGGGGTGTGGGGAGAGGGGGGGGGGGAAGTGGGAGGAAAAAGTGGATCTCATTATTATCTGATATGGTAGAAATGGAAGTAAAGTCTAATGCCAAGGCAGGTGCTATATACAAAATGGTCATAAAACTGAGGAACATGTCTGGAATGATTGCTTTCTATAGTTTCATGAAGTAGAATCCACAATGCTGAGAGGCAAGATGAAAGTCATCAAGGAGATGACTTTAAAAGTAGCTATTACCGGCAATAAGAATGACAGGAATGGGTGACGGGAGAAAAGGAGGAAAAGTGGAAAGTACCGAAGGGCATAGGATTTAGGCGATTGCTTAGGACAAAAGGCAGATAGAAGGAATGGAGAAGTAATAGGTAAGGAAAAGAGCTACCATAGATCCAACACTAGAAATGTTGCCCAGCAGAAGACCATGGATATGAGGCAGTAGCTGAAAAAGCATGTAGAGCAAATAAGGGTACCCTGAATATGTGTGGCTGCCATGGGACTTGTCCCACCTCCCTTCTCTCAGGAAGGCTGAGGTGACCCGCGGTGCCAGCGTAGGCACACATCCGGTCTCCCAGTGCAACTCTCACACCTCTCCCTCTAGGATGCGCCACACGAGGCTGCGATGGTCTTGAATGTACACCATTCACAGGCGTCTGACTCACTCAGGAGCGTCTTCCCCTGGGAGTGGGCAGCAGGTTACGTTCCCACCAACTACTGAGCTCACCACATTCACAGAGCATCGGTGTACACATCTTCAGAGAAATCTCTATATTTGGTTCGAAAGATAAGAAAGCAAACAGCCATTTATTTATAAATAAACTGACATCTCCTTACTCACATCCCCCCCTCCCCCTCACACCCATAACCCAAACACACTCCGTCTGATATTTGACTTGCTGCAAAAAAAGAAAAACATCCTCTTGGAAATTGTTCTTCAAAACAGAAAAAGTTGCTCTGGCTGGATGGTGACATGGTTGGCACACACACTGCATCACAGGCCACTGAAGGTTTTCAATGTGCACAGGTGTGGTTACGAAGAGTGAGCTCGTCATTATATAGACCCGAACGAGTGTGTGTGCTTGTAACTCCAAGGACACCCAGACACGTTATTCTTTACTGATTTTGTTGGCTCAGAGAACGGGTGCGAGCCCTGACCTTCCATGTACTTGGTGGGCTCTTTTTCTTTCTCCCAGCAGCAGCAGCAGCAGCAGCAGCAGCACAAGCAGCACTGTGGCAGGGCTCTGTGAGGTTCACCTGCCAGGAAGCACAACCTTGATGTGTTTCTAGGACAACATGTAGTAGGTACACAGGTCGGGTCTGGCCTCCTGCCAACTGCACACACTCGATGTCAGAGGATGCTGGTGGCCTGAGAGCGGTTTCAGAAGGAAGGGCTGCCTGTCAGTCCTGAGGAAATGCTATCAAATAAATAAAGTGTTCCCAGACGCCTGGGTCAGCCCATTGTGTCGGGTCACCACTCCAACAGCTAATTCTTCTGTCCTCTTGCCATTTACTGGCAAGATTAACACCAGAAGCAGGTGAGAGAAGACGTGGCAACAGAAGGGGCCGCGTGCTGACAAGGAGACGTGGAAGAGCTACAAGTACCTCTCCATTCTCAGGACTCGAATGAAATGACTTCCTTCTCTGGGGCTAAAGACAGGTCATGAGGGATAAAATTATCAGCCCAGGAAATGAGAGACGATAGCTTCTGCTACTTTTACAAAAATAGATGAAAGAAGAGATTGCTTTTACCACCCTTGGCAGACTGCGAACTTCCTTAGCTCTGTGCATAACTTGTTCCTTCCTCCAGAAATCAGAGTCCAGTGGGACGCTGTGTGTTGCTGTTGTTGGGTACATTATACACGATGCTCACAAGGCGAAGCCCTCCAGCTCAGAGAGTTGTTTCATTGCAGAGGAACTGTTTGGAAGTGTACCCGTCTGTTAACAGCAACAACCGTGGGGGAGTTTGAAACCAGAAGTCTGAATAGAGAAGAAGCAAATGATGTTAGCAAATAAACTCTTGCAAAGTCTTGACTGTCCCACCAAGGAGCTGCACGTTTTTGCTATAGACTAGGGAGTCATTTCATGTCTTTGAGATAATTAGCAGATGACAGAATGGCAGCACCATGCCCCCTGGACTAGGGGGCCAGCAATCTGGAAAGTGAGAGACTGCAGACCATGACTATGGTGCAGGAGTGGGAGAGAGATTACTGCCTGAGCTAGGACGGCAATGTCCACGAAAACACCAAGGAAGCCCTAGCTGGTTTGGCTCAGTGGATAGAGCCTTGGCCCGCAGACTGAAGGGTCTAGGGTTCAATTCTAGTCAAGGGCATGTACCTCGGTTGCATGCTCGATTCCCTGCATGTACCGAGTGCATGCAGGAGGCAACCAATTGATGTGTCTTTTTCACATGAATGTTTCTCTCTCTCTATCCCTCCTGCTCCCTCCACCCTCTCTAAAAATCAATGGAAAAATATCCTTGGGTGAGGATTAACAAAACAAACAAAAACAAAACAAAACAAAAAAAAGAAAAGAAAAGAAAAGAAAGAAAGAAAAGAAAAGAAAGAAAGAAAGAAAGAAAGAAAGAAAGAAAGAAAACACCAAGAAAGACCTCTGTAAAAGATGGTGCACAGGAAGAAGGGACAGACTTCTCAGCTGGTGGGCCGCCAGGCGAAGTAGAGGGAAAGTCAAGAGGACCTCAGATTTGCAACCAGGAGACTGTGGTAATACTTTATTTACAAGAAGTTGAGCAGTGAAAGCAAGTTCAGGTTTTGTCATCTTATTTTAAGTGACTGGAGGAGGAAATTTCAGCCGGCATTTGGAAATGCATTTGCGTTATGCAAATTAAGCATCCATTTAAAAAAAGTTAATGAGATTTAGTCCTTCACTCAGGGGCCCTTTTCCCGCCCTCCCAGGAAAAGTGAGGTGCACTCTGCAAAGACCCTTCAGGGGCAGATGCAGATTCCACTGCGGGGGGGGGGGGGGGGGGGACTTTTCTCCCTTGGGGATGAAAAAAAAGGGGGTTTTGAAATTTCCTAAAAAACCCAGGCCTTCGGGAACAGGGAGGAGGGAAAGAGCAAAGCCCGGAACCCGGGGAAGGGGGTCAGGCCATGCTGGGTTTTTCAATCGGAAATGGCCCCCCGCCTCCCGCCCCCCCCCTTCCATTT